>NC_133816.1:22742424-22967424 GCF_043250625.1 Sebastes fasciatus
TTGAAAATGGCCTTGACAGTTTTGCCAAGCCAAAATTTTGTTCGGAGCGTTTGTTAACCGCCTTCTGGACAAGCTAGTATGACATGGTTGGTACCGATGGAGCCTTTAGGTTTCCTAGTTTCATATGATATCTGTATCTTCACTCTAGCTGTAAAACTGAGCCCTCCATCGTGCTGTCTGAGAGTTTAAATCGATGAAAACGTTGTTTATTTCACACACCGTGGTGCAGTAACGTGACCCTGAGTGTTTCACCAACGACATTAAAAATTGTAAAAAAAAAACATCAACACTGAACATTTCCTCCTCGTCTGTCTTTTCTCTCGACCGTCAACGGGACGAATTCCTGCCCATTTGTTGCGTCTGTCAGACGAAGCGCTGCTGATAAAGAGAGGAGATGATGTTTATTGATCCCTGAGGGGGGAAACTGGGTCACTGCAGCAGAACACAACCAGAAATACTCCTAAAGAAGTTCAGCAGCAGAGACGGAGCGTCCTGAAGGCTCAGAGAGATGGAAACTAACTCAAGTTTTAATACTTTAACTACATTTTACTTGAAGGAATATTTCCAATGCAGGACTTTTACTGTGACAGAGTATATTTCCACAGTGAGGTATTAGTACTTTTACTGAATTAAATGATTTTTTTAATGTAAAATAATCCATCAAAAAGGGGCATATAAGGCTTCTGAATCTGTGCTCCTGTCAAATTATTTTATTTATTCAGGGATTAAACTCAAATTCAGAGTTTACAAAAGTTGATTTTTTTGTTTTCAATTATGATTTTCCATCATTTCTTTACTCGTCTACATTGCAAAAATAATACCTGAGGTAAATGGCATCCTTGTCGTCATGGCAACACCCACAAATTCAAGCTCCGTCACAAATAATAAATATAAAAAAAAAAAAAAATAGATTGTTAAAGTAGAATATATATATATTTTTTTCGTGTAATAAAATGTAAAATAGAACAGAACTTATGAGAAATGTTTTAAAAATAAAGGCTAGAAATAAATAATTAAAAAAAATAATCTGAATATGTTTTATTTTTAATTTATTATTATTATTATTATTATTATTTTTTTTATTTTTTTGTAATTCACTTTTTATTGCTTTTCCAAAAGAAGTTACATCACACAGAACAAAGACACCAGAAATAAAAAAAAAGGAAACAGCAATGACAACAAAACCAATAAGACTACAGGAAAAAAAAACACAACAAAAAATAACATAAAGTAAAATAAAATGTATAAGTAAAGAAAAAAGATTTTATGCAAAAGTTACATAAATTAAAAAAAAAAAATACTAGATAAATAAAAAAGGGGAAAATTAAATAGGAATGTAAATAAATTGGGAAATTAATTCAAATGTAAATTAAAAACAAATATCAATTTCTGTCACATTTAATCAATTAAATAAATAAAAATAGATAAATAATAATTAAATAGATAAATAAATAAATACATGCGCTTAAAAATGAATAAATACATTTCAAATAAATAAAACATAAATGCAAAAATAACAACATAAATGTAACAATTAATGTAAAAAAAATAAATTAAGAGGAAAATTAAATAGGAATGTAAATAATTCAGGGAATAAATACAAAGGTAAATAAATAAAGAAGCAAATTAAAACAGAAATATTAATTTGTCACATTTTATAAATTAAGTTAATTCCTACATTTATTTTTAATATTATTTTTGGTACATTTAAAGGCATATCAATCTATTTATTGAGTAATTTAATTATTATTTTTTTATTTCCGCACCTTACATGTTTGTTTGTTATTATTTGGTTCTTATTATCTCATGAATACAAGAATAAATACGTTCGGGGATATAAATGCAAAGGGAATATACTATAATTTTGTTTTTAAGGCAAGGCAAGTTGTGTCACAGAGGAGCAGGAGAGATTAAAAATAATAGGAATCACATGTTTGATGCAAAGCGCTGGTGTCTTTCTGCGGTGAGATGTCAACAGTGTGATGGCGAGCAGGCGGGGAGCGAGGCCCGAAATAGATCTGTGAATCAACAGCAGACGTTACCGGACAGAGAGGACGGGGGTGCGGTGGCGTCAGTGACTCTGATAAACCAGGAGAGAAGCAATCCATCCATCTATCCACCTGTTTATCTATCAGTGTGATGTGAACCTGATTCGTCGTCTCTCTGGTGTTGATTAACCGTCGCCGGCCGCTGTGATCTAGTTCATCAGCATGGTTTATTCATGGCTGTGGCGAGCACATGAGCACAAACGGACCTGTAACCGGGGGCAACAGGGTGGATGTAGTGTAGCAGAGGTGATGGATAATTACAGATGATTATATGCAGCGCTGGCACAATACTATACAAACTCTCTAGCATTTAAGAGTAATTGCAGGTTAAAAATAATTCATTCAGGATGGAAAATAACACATTGAAGAAAGTCACAACCCTGCTAATTTAAAGGTAGAGTGTATTATTGCTCATATTATGACAAACAATGAGACAACGCTTTTATTCTGATCTCTTCCTGTTTTGTGCAGCAGATTTCCCTCCAAATCCTGGATGTTTTGCATTAATATTATATCACAATACAAACAAATGACAGAATAAAGGTGCCAAAATAAATGAATAAATAAATGATTATGCCATTAAATGTACCACAAATAATATTAAAAATAAATGTAGGCATTAATTAATTGATTAAATGTGACATGAATTGATATTTCTGTTTTAATTCTCCCCTTTATTTATTTATTATTAATTGTTAAATTTATGTAATTATTTTTATATATTTTTTTATTTATTAATTTTGAATGTATTTATTTATTTATTATTATTTGTTTTATTTATTTATTTTTTATTTTCCCCTTTGCATTTTCCCCATATTTATTTCCCCAAACTTATTTCTTTCTTTTATTTATTCACATAAGGTGTCAAAATAAATACATAAATTACTCGATAAATATATTAATATGCCATTAAATATGCCAAAAATTATATTTAAAATAAATGTAGACATTAACTTAATTTTCCCTCTTTTTTTATTTATTTGTATTAATTGTTAAATTTATGTAATTTTTTCATATTGTTACGTTTTATTTTAAAATTGTTTTTAAAATGTATTTTTAAATGCATTTATTTATTTATTTATTTATTTATTTATTTATTTATTTATTTATTTATTTATTTATTTATTTATCTATTTATTTATCTTTGCATTTATTTCCCCAAACTTATTTATTACTGTATTCAGGAGACAATAAGGAGCAAATAATTATTAAAAAAAAAAATTTAAACAAACAAAAAAGCTGGAATTTCAGGGATTTTAGTTTTAATGAAAATGTAAATAAACTACAATAAAATACAATCTTCTATATATAAATACCATATTTCTGTTCATACAGTAGTTTGGTTATAACAGAGCCTCTAATTTTCTTATTTATGTCTGAGACTGTTATCTCAGTTTTGTGAGTCAGGTGTGTTCTTATTGGCTGTCGACGGCGACTCGGCCAATCAGACGCGAGGAGCTCAGCGCTGTGGGAACATTAAAACTTGATATGAACGCCGACTTCCTGTCTGCTGAGACCTGAATGTAGGACACATCTCAGCATGTGTGTTTTATACGCTGTGGCTCTCGTGTTTATCACAGACGGATGGTGAAAACCAGAGCAGAGCTCAAGTGGTGGCAGCGTGAAGCCAAAGTCACGCTGCCCCAAACCAAGATGTCTGCAGCTGCCGCCACCGCCACCGCCAGCGAGGGCAGGAAATGAGACACCTCGGTCTTACCTGGCTGAATAAAACATGAGGGAGAGAGATCAATGATCAGATGTACATGAGAGGGAGAGGGGGAAGATAAATCAAGGGCAGGAACACCGTCAATAGTGTCTTTTATTTACCTCAGTATTTTATTATATTTTAGTAAGAAGCACTTCTTTGTTTTCAATCACTAATTCTTCCTAACTGCTTCTACTTTGCGTTTTTAATTTTATTTATGTATTTTATGAGTTGAATCTACTATAAATTGAATTTCCTTAACATATATTTCACATTAAAATCCCCTCCTGTAGCTCAATAATCCTAATAATTCTGCTTCTTTTTCTTTCCTTATGTACAAACTATTGAGCGTTTATGTCCGTGGTTCTCAACCTGTGTGTGTCATGTATAACTAAAATCATAATAACACACTTACTGGATAATTTATACAAAAGTCTGGATATAAAACTATTTAAAAAGATATGTTTTTTTTCCTACTTATAGCAAAATCTAACTAAATATTCAGCTTCGATCCGTATTTGTTGGCGTTTAGCCTTTCAAAAACAACATTTTCACTGCGGTCACAAACCTATTTGCTCTCCTGCTTGACGCACTTATATTAAAAACAACACCATAAATTACATTTATTTAACCACAATAACAAAAACATCTATTTCGGCTCTGACACTATTATAGTAAATTAATTAAGTCGTTACAAAAAAAAATCATATTATATTAACGAAAGTTCTATTCATTTAAGGAAGTTGATTTATATTAAAAAAAAAGGAGGATTTTATTTGAGGACTTTTAATTTTTTTTTTTAAGGGTGATGATGTCGGAGGGGCTCAGCTTTTCTTAGACACAAGTAATAATACAATATAATAATAATAATAATAATAATAATAATAATAATAATAATAACAACAATAACAATAACAATAATAATAATAATAATAATAATAATAATAATACATAAAAAAAACTTTAGCATCTTCTTTTTTTAAGAAAAACTTGTATATTTTTTGTTTTTATAAAATACCATATTTCCTCTAAAAAATATAAATCCATCCATCCATCCATCCATCTGCAACCGCTTATCCCGTTAGGGGTCGCGGGGGGGGCTGGAGCCGATCCCAGCCGACATTGGGCGAAGGCAGGGTACACCCTGGACAGGTCGCCAGTCCATCGCAGGGCTGACACATAGAGACAGACAACCATTCACGCTCACAGTCACACCTACGGGCAATTTAGAGTCCACAATTAACCTAACCTGCATGTCTTTGGACTGTGGGAGGAAACCGGAGTACCCGGAGAAAACCCACGCTAACAATATAAAAAATATTAAAAAATATAAATATAAAATATAAATGTCCATGATAATATGTTTTATTTATATAGGCCTAGCACTCAAAACCATGTGATTCACATGGCAGTAAAAGCAAGATAAATGAAGCAAAAATAAAAACAATAAAATAACTAAATTAAACACAGAGCAGTGCAAATATATATATATATATATATATATATATATATAAACAAGATACATTAAATGTATATAAATATATACATGCACACAAACAGGCGTGATGAGAGATAGGGGGATGAGGTGATGTAAAGAGGAAATTAAAGACAATAAAAACAAAAACATTAAATAAAAAAAATTAAATATATAATAATAAAATATATAATAATAATAATAATAATAATAATAATAATAATAATAATAAAAATAATTTAATTAATTTTTCAATAATCAGATCATGACAGTTCAGTTTGATATTAATTTGAAAGGATAAATAAAAACCAGCCTGTATCTCTTTCTCTCTTTCTGTGTCGCTTCCTGATTAAACACACCAAACCCCTCGTCGCGGTGTTGTCGTGGCAACCACACACACGTGTGAAGAGAAAGTAGGCGTGATGCAAACACACACACACGCACACACACACACACACACACACACACACACACACACACACACACACACAGACACACACACACACACACACTGCTCTGGTTGGCTCTCTCAATAATTGATTAACCTTGAGGGCGTCGCATGTGGCAGCGGAGGAAGGAAGAGAGAGAGAGCTTCCTGTGTCCTCCACCTTCTGGTTTCAGGTGGATTTATCAATTATATCGTCTCTGCTCCTCCTTGACCTTTGACCTCTGACCTCTTCACCGTCGGCCGCTTCTTTAAGGGCGTCCACTCAATGAAAGCTGGAAGATTGTAGTTTTTGTTCACTGAGGCAGAAACACTCTCATTGGTCGGTTCAAACGTCAGGGGGCGGAGCCACAAGTGAGAGTAGCCCCCTCCTGTAGCAAGGGGGCATTTATGTCCGTGGTTCCATACCTGTGTGTGTCATGGATAACTAAAATCATAACACATTTACTGGATAATTTTGTAATTATAATACTGGACTTTATTCTAGTAAACTTCTGGCTTTATTCTCGTAATATTCCGACTTTTTTTCTCGTAAAGTTATGACTTTATTCTCATAAAGTTATGACTTTATTCTCATAAAGTTATGACTTTATTCTCATAAAGTCATGACTTTATTCTCGTAATATTACGACTTTATTCTCGTAATATTACGACTTTTTTTCTCGTAAAGTTATGACTTTATTCTCGTAATATTCCAACTTTTTTTCTCGTAAAGGTATGACTTTATTCTCATAAAGTTATGACTTTATTCTCATAAAGTCATGACTTTATTCTCGTAATATTACGACTTTTTTTCTCGTAAAGTTATGACTTTATTCTCGTAATATTCCAACTTTTTTTTCGTAAAGTTAGGACTTTATTCTCGTAATATTACGACTTCCTTTCTCGTAAAGTTATGACTTTATTCTGTAAATCTCTGATTATTTTTCCCTCAATGTGGCCCTAATACTCCGTAGTACATTGTCTCTTTGGCCCTCACTGCATTAGACTTATATACTATATACTTAGACTATAAACTGTGTTACCTTCATCACAATGATCACATGTTTTGCGGCTCCAGACAGATTTATTTATTTATTTTTTGGTAAGAAATGTCTCTTTTGCTAGTAAAGGTTTCCGACCCCTGTTCTAGAACAAGAAGATCGATCCACAGCAGACGAGATAAAACCACACATTTATCTCTCTTTCTTCCATTCCTCTCTTTATTTTCCTCCTCTTCATTCAGGCGTTTGTGTTTTCGGTCACATTACGGAGCCGTAGTGAACATATATTGCCTCGCTGCCATGCATACTAATGTCATCACCATCAATCTTCTCTCCTCCCTCCCACAGCATCTCTCCCACCGCTGCTCTTTCCAACTCTAAAAGCCCAATTCACAGTAATTGTCTGAATTACAGCTGCCTTCTGTAACCCTGTGTGTCTCTCTGCTGGGCGTTTTTATTGCCCCATCAATCCCGAGCAGCCCTTTAAAGAGCCACAACACTGCTCCAGCACCACAAACCTATTCTGAATAGAGACGTCTTATAATGTGATGGAGTGCTGACCGCTCACAACAAGGCTAAGAAATGTGACCAGACGCCTGGCTAATGAGCAGATATATACATTTTATAACAGAATGTAGGCAACTAGTAAGCGTGTTTCCCGAATATTCAAACTTTTCCTTTGTATTAAAAAATATTCCGTATTTTCTACCATATTACAGCGTAGAAAAGGACATTTATACCATAAAATATACAGAAAATATGACTTAAATTAATTAATATATATATTTATTTTTTTAAATACACAGAAATATGTATGGAGTTTGGATGGTGGCAGGAACTTAAATGAATAAATACCATTTAGAATCTTCAGGTTTTTTTTTATTTACAATAAAATAGATAAAAACAGAAAAATAGACAAAATATAATAAAATAGATAAAAGCCAGAAAAATAGACAAAATACAATAAAATAGATAAAAGACAGTAAAATAGCTAAAAAAAATAACATAGATAAAAACCAGTAAAATAAATAAATACAATAAAATAGATAAAAAACAGAAAAATAAATAAATACAATAAAATAGATAAAAGCCAGTAAAATTAATAATTACAATAAAATAGATAATAAAATTAATAAAAGACACTTAAATTAGATAAAATAAATAAAATAAATAAAATAAATAAAATAAATAAAATAAATAAAATAAATAAAATAAATAAAATAAATAAAAGCCAGTAAAATTAATAATTACAATAAAATAGATAAAAAAATTAATAAAAGACACTTAAATTAGATAAAATAAATAAAATAAATAAAATAAATAAAATAAAATAGATAAACTACAGTGAAATAGAAAATAGATAAAGCAATAAAACAACAAAGTTTTGCGAAAAAAATCTGTATTTTTACAAGAAATATTTTTAATTCCATGAAATCCTTTTCTTCTAACAAAAATGAATTGCTAAAATAGTCATTAACCTCTAAAAAACAGAATAATTATCTTTAAAAATGATCAAGAAAAGCTTAAATAGAGATAATTACGGTTGTGATTACAAAAAAATACTGTAAATCTAAGACCATTTACATATAAATCACAAATGAAACATGTAATTTTTACAATTTTTCTGTCATTTTGAAATACAGACAAAAGATGTAAAATTTCTTGAAAAAAACTGTAAAATCTTTTTTTTTTGCAGTATATTAATCTTCTTTGTCGCTCTTTCTCGCCTTTTTCCACACTTTCACCCACCACCGAGCCGCTGAGTGTAATCTGACGTCCTTTGTATGTGTGTGATGTTACAGTAGTAGCCAGTGACCCTGTTATATAACTCATCGCCGCACACGCTCACCCATATTCAGTGTTTTTTAAATACAGACATTTGAATGGAGTTTGGTTTGAGGCGAGACAAAACATTCTTAGACGGTTGGATTCTGCTGGAGGAATAGTAGAAACAAGTGACCCTGTTATATAACTCATCGTCACGCACACACACACACGACTAAAAGCTACTGAAGCCTGTTAACGGTATCAAGATACATTCACAGCTTGAAGAAAGACTCTTATTTTTGTGATTTTTGCATCATTTTATAACAAGATTTTAGTCTCTAGTAGATCAGCAGAGATCTGGAGACACAGCAACATCACTCTCATAGAGTCTATGATGGTGATGATGGTGATGATGATGATGATGATGATGGTGATGATGATGATGATGATGATGATGACATAAAAGGGCTTTTTATTTTGAAAGAGCCTACAGCCGTACATGGGCTCTGTGAAGCTACTCAGGAAAAAATGATGCTTTGAGCTAAATGTTAATGTCAGCATGCTAACATGCTCACAGGGATTAATATGAAATCTAAACAGTAGAAGGTTAATATGAGACTAATGCATATGACATAGTAGTTATAAAAGTGAAATAATAAAACCAATAGAATAGATAAAATACAATAAAATAGATAAAAGCCAGTAAAATAGATAAATACAATAAAATTAGATAAAATACAATAAAATAGATAAAAACCAGAAAAATTGATAAATACAATAAAATTAGATAAAATACAATAAAATAGATAAAAACCAGAAAAATTGATAAATACAATAAAATAGATGAAAGGCAGTAAAATAGATAAATACAATAAAATCGAAAAAAAACAGTAAAATAGATAAATACAATAAAATAGATAAAATACAATAAAATTAATAAAAAAGCCACTAAAATTAGATAAAATACAATAAAATAAATAAAATATATAAAATAAATTAAATTGATAAAATACAATAAATAGATAAAAGCAATAAAATAAATAAAATAGATAAAATAAATAAAATAGATAAAATAAATAAAATAGATAAAAGCCGGTAAAATAGATAAAATACATTAAAATAGATAAAAGCCAATAAAATAGATAAAATATAATCAAATGTTTAAAAGCCAGTGAAATATATTACATATAATAAAATTCGATAAAAGCCAATAAAATAAAAAAATACAATAAAATAGATAAAATACAATAATATTGATAAAAACAATAAAGTAGATAAAATACAATAACATTGATAAAAACAATAAAATAGATAAAATACAATAACATTGATAAAAGACAATAAAGTAGATAAGAGGACATACACATTTTACATGTGAGACAATATTGTGTCATTTGTTTACAGTAATTCTCCCGAGGTGTCACCGAGTCCAGCAGCGTAACACAATTGTGCTCGGCCCCGGTGCAAATTGTTTTCCTTGGGCTCTCGCCCCAAACACAAGCGCACGCTCACGTGCACACGTACACACACAACCACAACAATTGCTATGCCACCATGTAACTCCCATCCTGTAACGTCGTTTCCAGTAAATATCACAATATTAAACGTGTGTTTTCTGTTTAAAAAGAACGAACGAAGGAAGATAAGCGGTTACGTCTCCAGTCTGATCTCGAGCTCACAGCTGATAGGAAGCCTACGTGGTTTGTTTACATGACGTAACAGATATAACAGATTCAGTGTGGACACGGTGTAGAAGGTGATTTTTGGGCGCCGCCACCGGTTGCACGTCAATATTTACGCCGCCAACAAAAGTCACGATGACAACAAAACGCTGCATGCAGCAGATGAAGCTGTGTATGAATCAAGTGCAGAGGATGTTCCTATTCTGTGTCCAGTCTCTGCTGCGTATTGATCTGGTGTTTGTACTCATAAACAAGATGGATCTCTGGCACTCGTGGCTCATTGCTGATTGACCGGTTATTGATCAGGAATTGATTGATGCATTAATGTGACTCCCAGAGGAGCATCTCAAGAGCTGAGAAGAAATGAAAAGGCCTCTCACTTTCCTGCTAACTGATTATACATGTCTGTCATTCATTCATTCATTCGTTCGTTCGTTCATTCATTCATTCATTCATTCATTCATTCATTCATTCATTCATTCATTCATCCATTTATTCATTCATTCATTCATTCATTCATTCATTCATTCATTCGTTCATTCATTCATTCGTTCATTCATTCATTCATTCATTTATTTATTTACTTATTTATTTATTTATTTATCTATTTATTTATTTATCTATTTATTTACTTATCTATTTATTTTTTTATCTATCTTTTAATTAATTAATTTATCTATCTATTTATTTATTTGTTTATTTATCTATTAATTTATTTATTTGTCTATTTATTTATGTATTTATCTATTTATCTACTTATCTATTTATTTATCTATCTATTAATTTATTTATTTATTAATCCATATATTTATTTATTCATGTATTTATTTATTTATCTATTTTCTTATTTATCTATTTATCTATCCATCCATCCATCCATCTATTAATTAATTAATTAATTAATTAATTAATTAATTAATCTATTTATTTATTTATTTATCTGTCCATCTATTTCTATTTATTTATTTATTTATTTCATGTGTGTCTCTGAATTTAACTGCAATCACTTCCTCCTCCTCCTCTTCTTCCTCTTCCTCTTCTTCTGCTGTTGTTGTTGTTAATAATGCATGAGTGTTGGTGTTTGTGTTGCACTGCAGCTGGTCACCGTCGCCTCCCGACGATTAATATGCGCCCGCAGAGCACCGAAACCTGCAGGAATTACAATGCAACGCATGAAGCTGTTTACACCGACTGATCCTCCACTCCTCTTTTCTTTCTCCTTGTTTTCTCCTCCTTTGTCTGTCCTTTCTTGGTTCCTATTTCCTCTCCTCCTCATCTCATTTCTAATTCAATCATCCATCCATCATCCTAATGTCTTTTCTCTTCACCTCTCCTGATCCGATGTTTCCCGTCTGAGACACTTTCAGATCAATCATGTCTGTCTGTCTGAGCAGATTCTGATCGCCCCTCAAAGAGGTTTTTAGGATCAGATCTTGTGAGCTGGATAACAGAAACAAACAGACTTAATGTCCTCGGGAGACATTAAGTCTCCGTCTCTCTCCGGAGCAGGTTTCAAAAAGAATGGCTGATGCATCCTTTTCATTCCTTCAGTCTCGTGCTTTCTCTCCGTCTCACTCGCTTTTCTTTTCCGTTTCCTCTTCCGGGCCTGTAAAAGAAGGATGTCGTAAAAACCTGCAAGCTTTTAAAAGTAGCTTTACACTGGGAGACAGCCAGGGGACAAGCTGACATAAAGACAAATATGTCTTTCAGAAAACAACGCATGCATATGTCTGCTAAAGCTATACGCAATCTTTCCAATGTGATGATTTAATGACAGAGGATCTGTTATTTGGTTCAATCATGGGATATGTGTGCCAGGTTTCTTTATTGAAACGAGCAGCTGTAGTTCAAAAGAAACTAGTGAAAGGGTAAAAGAATGATGCAAACGAGTCGTGATTGTTTCCACCCGATCTCTGAACCCATCGGCTATTGGTCTGATAACAGATAATCCTCTGGGGGCAAGGCGCTATATCGTACTTGGTATAAGATTTCTTGAAATAAGTTGTAATTATTGTGTCAAAGTTAAAGTGTTAATAACGCAAAAAATGTTTTAACACACTAATTTCTTTAACGTATTAATGCAATCAGTATTTCAGAAGTTGTAGAGGGCTCAGTTTTAAAGCTAGAGTGAAGATACCGGTATCATATGAAACTATAAAACCTAATGAATCCATCGGTACCAACCATGTCATACTAGCTGGTCATGAAGGAGGTTAAATAACGCTACAAACTTGCGCCACATTTTGGCGAGGAAAAACTGTCATGGCCATTTTCAAAGGGGTCCCCTTGACCTCTGACCTCCAGATATGTGAATGTGTGAGGGGTTTTTGTCTGAAAAAATTCCCCAAAAAAGTCTGAAAAATGTCCTAAAATTAAAAAAAAAAAAAAAACATCCAAAAAAGTCTGAAAATTGTCTGAAAAAAGTAGCGAACAATACTTGTCATTGTTTTGTGTTTATTGATTTACAATAATAAATAAAGACATACATTTGCATAAAGCAGCACTTTTGTCCACTCCCATGTTGATAAGAGTATTAAATACTTGACAAATCTCCCTTTAAGGTTCATTTAGAACAGATAAAAAAAAGTGTGAAAAATGTGCGATTAAATATTTTAATCGATTGACAGCCCTAGTCGTAATATATGGACCTTTCAAAACAAAAAACGATCTTGAAATAAGCGGGGAAAACTCATCTGGAGCTATATTTCACTGCGTGTCATAATAAGCCTGTAATAATAATGCATTGTCTTTATATCTCACTGAAATGTTTCTTGTTAGGTGATTGTGTTTTATATTAAGTGCAGTCCTGTCTCTCTAATTTCTTTCTTTTTGTCTCTCAGTCTCTTTAAATGTTCTTTTATGTCTTCAGACTGATTAGCACTGTAGTCCTACATGTCATAATCAATGTCCTCTGATTTACCGCCGGACTGAACCTCTCTCTCTCTCTCTCTCTCTCTCTCACTCTCTCACTCTCTCTCTCTCTCTCTCTCTCTCACTGTGGTAATTAAAAGGCTGCTGCGTCTCACATTTCCTCTCTGATGAGTAACTTGTGACGAGACGAATCATAATTCCTCAGATTTATGAAGCTGGAAGGTAAAATAGACGTTTGGGGTTCCTCGTCGTGCTTCTCCGTCTTGCATCACCGCTCCGTTTGATGATATAACCCTCCCCTCCGCTGCTGTTAAAATAAACGGACCGCGTGTAGAAACCTCAGAAACAAAAGGTTTGACACTTTGTGTTATAAATTCATCGCCGGCCAGAGCTTCTGAATCATGTTGAAGCTGAGCCAGACGTCTTTTTTAAGTAGCTGTCGCATGATTTCTCTGTAGATTCTCCCTGTTTAGTCTCCATTAAACTGAACTCTCACTCAGAAGGTGATGAAACCGGCGAGCAACCGCAGCATCGCTGACATCTCTTCACCTCCTTCCCACATGATGATTCTGCCAAGTCAGGAAAGTTTCAACAAGTTAAAAGTCTCCTGGAGGAAGAGGAAGAGGAGGAGGAAGAGTGAGCTCATCCTTTGCACCCGATTCGACTGTTATCAGGCCGTTAAATAGGCGTTATCAGTCGCTATGAGCACCATAGATGTGGGTCAGTAGGGGCCTACTATGTTGTAAAAGTGAAAGCGAAACTCAAAAGCAAAATGTTCCAACTCGTATAATTGAATGAAACGTCACTTTTGAACACCAACAGGACAGCTTCTTCAGTTATATCACACAAAGTCAATGAAAAGAGGCGAATAGATGTAAATTCACGCCGGGCAATGACGCGACGCGAACACTCAAAATTTGCGTCATTTGCAGGAGTTGAAATATTTCAACTTGAGTGAGAAATTTGCGTGACGCTGTGTCACGCAAAAGCCTCTCAGCGTTGAGATTCACCGACGTCCCGACGTAGTTTTGCAATATTTTAACCTTTTATTTTTCAAATTTGCAGCGTTTAGTTTTTTTGCGCACAAATTGAAAATGTGCATAAAAACAGGTGGATGGAAAAACACTTACAGTACACTAAAGAGTTTGTGTAAAGGTAAAGACACATACTATTGTACACTACAATGTCTGTTTAGCTTCACATTAATTTCATTTATTGTTTGAAGAGGTTAAAACTGGACTTTGCCATTGCTGATGCTGCAGTGTCTATAATTTCCGTTTTATTGTTTGAGCACTTGAACGCACCAAAGTAGGTATAGTATGAACCACAAGCTCCGAATTTCTAACCGACCCGATCTCACCGGATGGCGAATAAATAGCATGACATTCCACGTGTCATGTGGACGCATTTTAGGCTTTTCACGCCACAAAACTACAGTAATATCCGTAGTTAGGTTTAGGCAACGAAACCACTTAGTTAGGTTTAGGAAAAACATCATGGTTGACCTTAAAATGAGTGCGTAAACTAAGTAAAATACAAACGGAAACAACGTAACATCAGTACAGTAACTAACGTAACTCGCAAAACAACAACACACCGGTCTCGAGCGGCGGTCTCCGGGCTGTTCTGACTTCAAAATGCAGGAAACTTAATCACTTCAAGATGATTTCGGGGTAATTAAGGTTTATAAATATTGATGGAATAATACAAATTGAACATCTTACATTATGGATGAATAGCCTGAGCTGGATCATCAATCCAGCCTTTTATCCATCTTCAGTTCAAGATGGCGTCTTGAGTGTTTTGGCAGCCGTTCAGACTGATAGATGAACCGACTCCGGCTGCCAGAACTCCTCCTTCTCCGGTTCTTGTTTCTGACCCCTGAATCTCCTCGTCGCCGGATTCATGTCAGCCGGAGGAGAGGAGGAGGAGGAGGATGTCTGTGACCCGTGACCTCCTCGCTGTCAACCACTTGTAACGACGGCGTAGTGATTGTCGGGATGAAACGAGATGAGGAGATGAAGGGAACGAGGGGAGGATTGAGGACAAGTGAGCAGGAGATGGAGGAGGTTGGAGAAAATATAGCAGAAGAAGTAGGAGTCGCTAAAACAAAAGGCAGAATCTGATATCTGTGGAGGAGGAGGAGAGAGAACAGATGGAGGTTGTGTTAATGCCTCAGTGGTCTAAAAGGTGGTTCGTTCTACTCTGCGTGAAATGACGTACTCTGACAGCACCCATGGGTCCATTTAGAGTATTTGTTTTCTGTGCTTAGTGACACCAAAACTTTAATGCTTTTGCAAACTTCTCTGTGACTTTGTGAATCATATTTTTAGGACTTATTTTCCGATGAAGACGTATAAGGGATATGACGATGTAATTCAGGTTTTATGAGCATTCTTTGGACGTGTATACAGAGCATTCAGGATATGCGTCTCAATTGGTGTATTTACCTACAGATGGTATATAAGAAGTGGACGTAGTCACCATGACGTCACCCAGTTATTTATTGTCTACGGTTTTGAAGCCTTGATTTTGGCATTTTGGCCGTCGCCATCTTGGTTTTTGGTTGTCGCGAGTTTGGTTTTTGGCATCACCATCTTGGTTTTTGGCCGTCGCCATCTTGGGTTTTGGCCGTCGCCATCTTGGGTTTTGGCCGTCGCCATCTTGGTTTTCGGCCATCGCCATCTTGGTTTTAGTTCGTCACGTCTTAATTTTTTGCAATCAGAATTGACACGAGAGGTTGGAGCAAAGTACAACCAAACGCTGAATAAGACATTTTTATGTGACGAAAGTTGTAAAGTTGTAAGACTAAAACACGGACGACTCCCAGACCGGACAACGCCGTGGTAGCAAGCTGTCAATCAAAAGGTAGCCCCGCCCTAAAGCATCCCCTGCTTTATGGTCTATCTGACTCTAAATGGGACCATAATTTACTAAATGAACATCATGCTGTATTGAAGAAGACTTGAAACTAGTGATTGAGACCATAAACTCATGTTTACAATGTTTACTGAGGTAATAAATCAAGAGAGAAGTAGACTCATGTTCTCATAGACTTCTATACAATCAGACTTCTTTTTGCAACCAGAGGAGTCGCCCCCTGCTGGCTGTTAGAGAGAACGCAGGTTTAAGACACTTCAGCATTGGCTTCACTTCTCAGAACCGGAGGTTGCACCACTTGTTTTTACCGCAGCTTGCGACAAACGGCTGAAGAGTCAGTGAAACTGTAGAAGATCCTGCTGAGAGAGAGAGTTATGTAACAGTGTGCCAGTACACCTCTCTGCAACCAGACTCAGTGTGTGTGTGTGTGTGTGTTTGTGTGTGTGCGTGTGGTTCTTGGAAACTTGAGAGGGCCCAGTCAGATCCCTGTCTCCATGGCAACTGCATCTTCCTCCTCATATGTGTGTTCTTCTCACTTTCTTTCGTTCCTGCTGTGGATTTATATTGTTTTTACATTTCATAATGCACTTTTTTTTTCATTACTCTCCTCGCCTCTCTCTCTCTCACACACACACACACACACACACACACACACACACACACATGCACACACACACACACACTCTGTCTTTTATCAAAGCATTTCCTCGGTAACACACACAATGCACTCGTGCGGGTGCTCAGGTGTGTAAGCGGTTACATAAACACATGTTTACCTTTATGTTTGCATGGTTTGTTAGTTTGATGAAGAAGACGTGTGACATCTGCTTCACAGAAACACACACACACACGCACACACGCACACACACACACACACACAGCCCGGTCAACGAACTGAAAGTTATTTCCATTTTTTCTTTGCATGATGAGCTTCCATGTGAGCAGCGGTGGAAGTATTCAGATACTTTACTTAAGTACATTAATGTAAATAATACTAATTCTGCAGAAAATTGTCTGTGACTTAGATTATTAAACCTGAAGCATCAATGTCAGAGCAGCATGCTACTGTTGGAGCTACTTTTACTACTTTATATACAGTTAGATTAGTCCAGCGGTTCCCAACCTAGGGGTCAGGGCCCTCCAAACGGTCACCAGATGAATCTGAGGGGTCGTGAGATGATTAATGGGAGAGAAGAAGAAGTTCTGATACACTAATCTGTTTTCATTTGTTTGGACTTTACTCTCATCTTTGTTGTTGGAGAGTTTTTGTGTCTCGGACATTATTATGTAAATAAACCTAAGTGAGAAGTTTAGAGAGGAAATGTGTCCGTGGTGGAGCTGATATCAACTCGTAGACATCGGAAACATGACGAGGAGACACAACCACTGAAACGCTGCTTTTTTGTTATAGATTTTTCTGTACCAGTAGATCTGTACCAAACAAAAGATGTTTTCTTAAGTCTGTAGATTATGATGTGTAGATCAGGACGTCTCTGCAGCACCACAATATTCAATTTAAAACGGTATTTTGACACATTTCACCTTTAATAAATATTGCGCATCCAGCTTATCAAGTTTTGTTTTTTTATCTAAAAAGCTTAAAGTAACTATCGCTGTCAGATACATTTAAAGGAATAAAAGATGTGGTGGAGTAGAAGAAAGTAGAATAAAATGTAAGTAAAATATAAACTTTTCAGCCTTTCTCGTGCATTTCCAGCAGCTTTTTATAGCTGGGAAATTAAATAAGCTGTTAATATTATATGCTCTATATGTTAATTTGCTACCTTAAAATTATTAGTATTATTATTATTAATAATAATATTAATATTATTATTATTAATATTATTCATATTAATATTATTAATATTAATATTATTATTATTAATAATATTAGTATTATTAATATTATTATTATTATTAATAATATTATTAATATTAATACTAATATTATTATTATTAATAATAATAATAATAATAATAATATTATTATTATTATTATTATTATTATTATTATTATTATTATTAATATTAGCAGCAGCATGTATGTTATTCATGCAGCTACTTTCCACAGTGAACATTTTCCA
Source organism: Sebastes fasciatus (assembly GCF_043250625.1). NCBI lineage: Eukaryota > Metazoa > Chordata > Actinopteri > Perciformes > Sebastidae > Sebastes > Sebastes fasciatus. Next base: position 22,760,364 of record NC_133816.1, read on the forward strand.
TGTGAATTTCTCCATCTCTGCAGTACTCTCCTCTTGGTAGCTGAATGTGGCTGAATGCATTTATATACATATACATGCTGCATTTGTGTGTGTGTGTGTGTGTGTAGTCCACTAAAGCGTGGGCGGCTGATGTGAGTCACAATTGTGGAAAATCCCACTCTGCTCCTAGTCCCTCCTCTCCTGCAACCTGAGGCCGTTACAAAGCGAGAGGTGTCACTCTGCTGCACTTCCTGCGCTCGCAGTGACGAACTTGAGCCGAACAAAGATGCATCCAAGGTTGTGAAGTGTGAATGCAGTCACGATGTTAACGAGTCTGGTTCTCACAGGACGGCGACGCTGCAAACACATGATGATCTTATAGACCATAATGCATTCCTGTAGATTAAACTAGCCAACAGGATATAAAAGGGAGTTAAAATGCAACGTACACATTAATGCAGCAGTAATATTAATCAGATATAATAATAAAACACTGACAAGGAACATTTTACTGCACTATCAGTACTTATATCAATTATTTAAATCTAATTTTAGGGAAACTGTCATAGTATAAAGAACAGTTTTTATTAGGGTTGTCAAAGTTAACGTGTTACGCCACTAATTTCTTTAACGCATTTATACAACTTGCAATTTTTATTTTTAGGTTGTAGCGGCTCAGTTTTAAAGCTAGAGTGAAGTTACTAGTATCATGAAACTAGAAAACCTGAGGAATCCTTCGGTACCAACCATGTCATACTATAGGAGGTTAAATAACGCTCCAAACTTACGCTAAATTTTGGCTAGGAAAAATTGTCATGGTCATTTTCAAAGGGGTCCCCTTGACCTCTGACCTCCAGATATGTGAATGTGTGAGGGTTTTTGTCTGAAAGATTTCCAAAAAAAGTCTGAAAAATGTCAGAAAAATTGTCCAAACAAAATCCGGAAAATGTCCAAAAGAAAGGCAGAAGAAAATTCCGATACTGGTATCATCAAAGGACAAAGAGGCTGTCGGAGAATTCCTGTCATCATTACGACTCTGAACGCAGCTTCGCTGTTTCTTCTCTCCGGCTGCGTTTAAAACATTAAAGTCTTTCTTTGTTTCTTTGTGTTTCCTGTTAACAGAAAGTCAGTGAGAAGGTCGGAGGGGCCGAAGGAACCAAGCTAGATGATGACTTCAAAGAAATGGAAAAGGTAAATATAGAGTTAATCTCTTTATATACTCTTTATATACGGTATATGTAGTGTGTGCACCATCATACGACCTTTTTTATGTATTTATCTTTTTTTTCTTTTTTTTTTCTGTTTTGTTTTGATTTGATTTTGCTGTAATCTTTTCCTTGCTTTTATTCCTCTTATTCAGTATATTATTATTTATTATTTCAACTTACTTTACTTACTTTACTTTACTTACTTACTTACTTACTTACTTACTTACTTACTTACTTACTTACTAACTTATTTTCAGTAAATTTTTAAAAAAAACTTTTTTCAGACATTTTTTTATTAACTTTTTTAAAACTTTTTTTTGGACATTTTAGTTTTTCACTTTTTTTCAAACATTTTTCCAGACATTTTTCAAAACTCTTTTTTCTGACATTTTTCAGACATTTTTTGTTTTTTACTTTTTTAAAACTTTTTTGGACATTTTTTTAAAACTTTTTTTCAGATAATTTTTAATTCATAACATTTTTTCAAAAATCTTAAAAAAAAAAATCTTTTTTCTGACAATTTTCTTTTACCTTTTTAAAACTTTTTTTCTGACATTTTTTTTTACTTTTTTTCGGAAATTCTTTTTAAAACTTTTTTTCAGCCAATTTTTTTTAAAACTTTTTTTCAGACAATTTTTCCAAAAACTTTTTTTCAGACAATTTTTTTAAAAACTTTTTTTCAGGCAATTTTTTTAAAAACTTCTTTTCAAACATTTTTCCAGACATTTTTCAAAACTCTTTTTTCTGACATTTTTCAGACATTTTTTGTTTTTTACTTTTTTAAAACTTTTTCGGACATTTTTTTTTAAACTTCTTTTCAGATAATTTTTTTTAAAACTTTTTTTCAGCCAATTTTTTTAAAAACTTTTTTTCAAACATTTTTCCTGCACATTTTTCATAATTTTTTTTTTTTAATTTTTTTTCCAGACATTTTTCAAAACAATCTTTTTTCTGACAATTTTCTTTTACCTTTTTAAAAAAAAAATTCTTAAATTTTTTTTGTACTTTTTTTCGGAAATTTTTTGAAAACCTTTTTTTCAGCCAATTTTTTTAAAAACTTTTTTTCAGACATTTTTTTTACAACTTTTTTTCAGATAATTTTTTGAAAAACTTTTTTTCAGACAATTTTTTTAAAAACTTTTTTTCAAACATTTTTCCCGCACATTTTTCATAATTTTTTTTTTTAACTTTTTTTTTCCAAACATTTTTCAAAAAAATCTTTTTTTCTGACAATTTTCTTTTACCTTTTTAAAACTTTTTTTCTGACATTTTTTTTTACTTTTTTTCAAACATTTTTCCCGCACATTTTTCAGAATTTATTTTTTTTTACTTTTTTTTACAGACATTTTTCAAAAAAAATAATTTTCTTTTACCTTTTTAAAACTTTTTTTCAGACAATTTTTTTAAAAACTTTTTTCAGACAAATTTTTTAAAAACTTTTTTCAGACAAATTTTTTAAAAACTTTTTTCAGACAATTTTTTAAAAAACTTTTTTTCAAACATTTTTAAGTGTTTGAGTTAAGTGCTTCTTGCTTCTTATCCATCAACGTTCAGTAATATAGATTTGATCAATGTTATCCCTTTGAACTTGGTATTTAGCTTATTGTGATGTCATTTCTTGGAGTATCTTCAAATGCTTCATATCACTTAAATCTGTACATCCTAAGCTCAAAGGTTATGTAAATCAATAAACCATAATAATTGCTAAAAAAAACAAAAAACAAAAACATTGAAATTGTGTCATAACGTGTAACAACGTCCCTGATGTGTTATCCTCTGCAGAAGGTGGACGTCACCAGCAGAGCAGTGTTGGACATCATGACCAAAACTACAGAGTACCTCCAACCTAATCCAGGTACCGAACACACAGTTAGACTGCTTCAACATGTAGACCCCTAAAACAACATCAGTGACTCATAATGTTCCCGTCGCCACCCCGCAGCGTCCAGAGCCAAGCTGAGTATGATCAACACCATGTCAAAGATCCGCGGCCAGGACAAGGGACCCGGCTACCCGCAGGCCGAGTCCGTCCTGGGAGACGCCATGTTGAAGTTTGGACGGGAGTTAGGGGAAGAGTCCAGCTTCGGTGAGTGAGAATGTACACTTATTATAATAATAATAATAATAATAATACAATAAAATAATAACAAAAAATTATAAAATAGAAATAAAATGTAATGCATTAAAACAATAAAAATTATAAATACATATAAATAATAATAAATAAATAAATAAAATCAATTAATTAATTGAAAAACAAAGTATTCAAAAACAAGGGAGGAAAACAAATGGTGGTGGTAATAATAATAATAATAATAATAATCATAATAATAATAACAATAATAATAATAATAATAATACAATAAAAATAATAAAATAAAAACAATGGAATGCATTAAAACAATAAAAATATATATATATATAAATAATAATAAATAAATAAAAATCAATTAATTAATTGAAAAACAAAGTATTCAAAAACAAGGGAGGAGAAAAATGGTGATAATAATAATAATAATAATAATTAAAATTAAAATTATAAAATAAACATAAAATATAATACATTAAAACAATAAAAAATTAATAAACAAATATAAATAATAACAATAATAATAATATTTTTAACTCAATAAATGAATTGAAAAAGAACGTATTCAAAAACAATGGAAAACATTTTATAATGATGATGAAATAATAATAATACAATAAAATAAAACACATTAAAACTATAAAATAATAACAATAATAATCATTTGATAAATTCACACACCTCTTTATGATTGGATGTTTCTTGCCAAAATGCACCTTGGAAGTCACCGTTAACGTCTACCTCTAGTTTTTATTTGTAAATTTCGACTTTTTATCAAAGAACCAGTTGTTCATCTTTTGTACTGATGATTTATTGACAAATTCATGGATTCCTTTACTTCCTCCCATTCTCCCTCCTCTTCCTTTACTTCCCCTTCATCCTGTCCTTCCAGGTATGGCGCTGATCGATGCCAGCGAGTCGATGAAGGAGCTCGGGGAGGTGAAGGACGCTCTGGACATGGAGGTCAAACAGAACTTCATCGACCCGCTGCAGAACCTCCACGACAAAGACCTCAAAGAGATCCAGGTGAATGAAACAACCTGTTACTGGTTCCCAGTTAAAAAGACAAAAGGTCACCTGATGTGTTTGGTTGCACGCTAACGTCTTGTTCCTACTCCGCTGCAGCACCATCTGAAGAAGATGGAGGGCCGCCGTCTGGACTTCGACTACAAGAAGAAGCGTCAGGGGAAAGTCCAGGACGATGAAATCAAACAGGCGCTGGAGAAGTTCGACGAGAGCAAAGAGATCGCAGAGCAGAGCATGTTTAACCTTCTGGAGAGCGATGTAAGGACTTCTCTTTATCTATGTCTGCTTTACGGCTGCAACACCATCGGTGATTACTCTGCCAATTTCTATCTAGATTAACCGATCAAATGTCTTGATTTATCCGACCAACAGTCCAAAAACAAAGATGTTTAATGTACTATAAGAAAAGGAAAAGCAGCAAAAAAGTCTTTTCCTCGTAAATTAACCAATTTCCATATTAGATAATATGCTATTTTTTTAGTCGTAAATTTGCCACTTAAATCTCAGAGAAAATCCCTTTTTTGTCGTAAATAAACTACGTTAATCTCAGATAATATCAGAGTTTTTTCTCGTAAATTAATTACTTTAATCTCAAAGAATATCCCAGTTTTGGTCGTAAATTTACCTTTTTAATCTCAGAGAATATCTGAGTTTTTCTGGTAAATTTACCACTTTAATCTCAGAGAATATCAGATTTTTTGGTCGTAAATTTACTACTTTAATCTCAGAGAATATCCAAGTTTTGGGTCGTAAATTTATGACTTTTTTCACAAAGGCCACAATGGCCCTAAGACACCATTGTAAGTCTGCTTTAATGTAATTGCACCATTATTTTTATTTATCAGTTGAGTTGAATTGAATGTAGTTTGTTTGCTCCAGTGAGTGATGAAAGTGGCACAACAACAAACACTTTAAAAAACAAGTGGAAACAAAAACCTTAGCAGATTCTACCCTGAGGAGAAAGCTGCAGAAACATCATATTTAAACCACTATGACTCAGTGATTTTATTCAGCAGTCGTGTGCCGTGCTGTGCCAAGCCAGACCCCGGCCCAGCATGGGCACAGAACAGGTTGTACTGTGAAAAAAAACCTTTGTGTGTGTGTTGCAGATAGAGCAGGTGAGCCAGCTGGCAGCGTTGGTTCAGGCTCAGTTGGAATACCACAGCCGCTCCGCCGAAATCCTCCAGCAGCTCTCCAGTAAGATGGAGGGCAGGTACTGATCTATGTGTCTCTCTGTGATGAAGATTAACCAGTAAAAACACACTGGTGTGGTTAGACTAACCTTTTTTTAACTGTGTCTGTCCCTTCAGGATAAAAGAAGTGTCGACTAAACCGAGGAAGGAGTACACTCCTAAACCCAGAATGACCTTGGAACTGCTGCCCCCCAGCGAGAGCCACAACGGGGGGATACACTCGGCCAAATCACCCGGAAGAACACCAGGTACAGGGTGGGAGTGGACTCCGGGAGGGCGAAAGAGAGCTTGATCAAACCAAAAACTGTTTTTCTTTGTATGGTATTGTTGATGTCAATAAACAACCAAACCCCAAAAGAAAGAAGGACCCACAAAAGGCTCGGAAAGAGTCAACTCAGTTAGACGTTAGAGCTAAAAACCACAGACTGTATAGAAGAAGTGGACGTAGACACCGTGACGTCACCCATTGGTTTGTTAACTGCCGTTTTGAAGCCTCGAGTTTAGCATCTTGGCTATGACCATCTTAGTTTTTGGTCGTAGCATTTCATTTATAATTCTTATACTTCTGTGTCTGCCCCCCCCCAGCCCCCATGGACCAGCCGTGTTGCCGAGCGCTCTACGACTTTGAACCAGAGAACGAAGGCGAGCTGGGCTTCAAAGAGGGTGACGTCATCACCCTGACCAATCAGATCGATGACAACTGGTACGAGGGCATGATCAACGGCCAGTCGGGCTTCTTCCCCATCAACTACGTGGATATCCTGGTGCCGCTCCCTCATTAGGTCCCGCCAACGACCTGACCCTTAACCCCTCGACCAATCCCCGAAAACAGCCTGTATTTGCATAAACGACAAAACCACGTCCTCCTTCTACTTCTTCTTCTGTGCTTCTGTGCGGTTCTGCTTTCACTGAAAGGACTGAGGCGGAGGCGGAGGCGGGGTGGATGAGACGAGGCAGTGGGACGGTGATTAGAGGAGGATTTTAGCGCGAGTGATGCAGAAGAGAGGTAGAAGAGAGGGACTGAAAGGGACGAGAAGACGAAGAGATGGTCTTTTACGGCGCTCGCTCAGTAGTGCTCCGCCCAGCCGGGCAGCACTGGAAACCAATGAGGCTTTGGAGACTTAAGGCACGGTGTATATGTACGTGCATGTATGTGTCTGTTTGTGCGTTTCGACCTGTTCTTACTCTATTGGGACCGAGCCAGCACAAAGTCCTGCTTGTCAGCTAAACTGCCTGACAGCTTTTTGTGATGCTGTCTTCTTCTTCTATTCTTAAGTTTCTTGCTGTCTTTTCTCTCAGAGTATTCTGTCTTTTCTACCGTGACTTGCCTTCCTGTGCTTTTCTTCAGCCCGAGATTTCTCAGCAACTGTCACAGTCTTCCCCTCTTTCTATCTTTCTATCTTTCTTTCTTTCTTCCCTCCTCGGCTAGCACTGCCTTTCAGCATGGCTCCGTACTGTATACAGGCCTCTAACCAGAGCTACAGTATAGGTCACCAAACACTTCTGCTTTTGTTTGAGTACATCTCTTGTAACATACTCTGCCTTTCTCAGAGTCTGCATAGAGTCTTGGCTCAACGGTTGTACGCATGAACCAGCCAAACCAGACATTTGAGTGATAAGACGCCGGTGACATCTAGCTTTCGAGAGTGCATCTTTGGAATAAAGCCGTATCTGCAATAAGTAGATTTTTACAGAATGAAGATACTTGTTATAATGGTTTTAAAGGTTTGAGGGTCATTCAACACGTCACTAAACATGTCAGCTCAAGAGATGAAAAGGAAAGCTCTGGGTAGACAGCAGTGACGTGCCAACACAACCAGCAGTTTTATTGAACAGAACCTTTCACCAGGTTGGTGAACAGATAAGCCGTGGTGGGTTATTACAGTATGCATCGAGGAAACGATGCTTGTTTTTTCTCTGTATACTATTCTGAGTTCCCCATTCACAGTGTTCAGTGTGTACTGTGTGGAGTAGATGCTTGTTAACTCGTCTTATTTGTGGCTTTTGCATGCAGGACTGTGTGAACTGTGGTAGCCGTTCTAAAACTCCTGTTTTAAGTGCTTGACCTTCAATTACATTTAGGGAGACAATGCTCAGCGTGAATATCCTACAGTAAGACATTATATCATTCCCCCAGTGCTCTTAATTCCACTAAACATGCCAGAACTCACAGGAACTCTAGAATGCTGACAACATTCTGGAACATTCTAGAACCATGACACTATTCTTGCCCACAGAATGATCCAGAAACGTTTAATGATTCCGGAATCTTGGTAACATTCTGAAACACCCCATTACATTTAAGAATCTTTGGAACATGATAGAATCTTGTTGACATTTTGAACCGTATAAGAATGTTTCTGGACCTCATAAACATCCTGGAGTGTTCTCATGTGTTCAGGTGTAATCAGAACATTCTTGAACCCTCCAAGCTTTGAAGAATCAACACAGGATTCAGAACCCTTCACATATCCTGATAGTTCCTATGAGGTCAGTAACTGTTAGCTGTGCTAGTTCCCTGCAGTATGCATCACATACAGTAAGCAGTAGGACTTGGTTAATGGCTCCAACTGTTACTCCTCCACAGTGCTACCTAGCTGCCTGTTCGTATGTATCGGACGTGTTCTTTATAAGGCAGTATTAAAGAGTCTATTCAGACAAAGACCTGATGAAAAAGGTTGAAGATATTTATTGTTAAAGGCTCTTTAATAATTCAACTATTTATCAATGATTTTAGATTAAACCGATGGAAACCATCAGTACATTCCGTTTGATAGCAGCAGAACATTTCTAACATCCGAACTTGTTGACTGTTTGTAGCTACAAGACAAGTCGACATACGATTAGACAGATGTGACAACTCACTATTATATTCATGCCTTGTTGGTGCTGGGTTTAAATCGACTCCATTGTACATAAAACAACGTAATAGTCTCAAAGATCTGAGGTACACAGGAAGCTAACGTCAGTCACCTTGATTCTCATTTACCATGCTAACATTTTTCAAATTAAAACTGACATTAAATGGATATTATAATGGATATTTAACGTATAGACTGTTTTGTTAAATTAAAAAGAAAACTTGTTTTTTTTCTATCCAGGCATTATTTATTACATTCCAGATGTGGCTAACTGGCTAGCCTTTCGCTTCACAATCTCGCAGTGTTGAGCAGAATACTTAAAAGTAAAAGTATTTAGTGCCTGAATGTAACATATTCTGTTAAAACACAGAGAAAAGTTTTCAGAATTCATTTGGGATACATCATCTTACATGTAAAACATTTGTACTTGTCATTCTTTTTGTCACATTTTCTGCCTTTTCCTTAAATACATTGTAATATATCACAATAATAGCCATCACAGGCATGCACTGGACCAAACTCTTAGTTTCAACCAAAATGTAACAAATCTAATGTTTACTTACGAAGGGCGATGATGACTCCTTTTAGATAAGAAGTCAAACATGTCTTTTTCCACATTCCCTTTATATTCAAGATGTCATTTTGTCCCTGAACCTAAATCTACCGGTCTGAAAATAGACCTTAAGTAGCTTGTTTCAAAACATTTTTAACATATGAGGTATCAAAGTATTCTCTGGATTTATACAGTACATTTTGGTGTTTTTAAAAATGTACACATACTTAAATTTTTTTGCAATCCAAACCTGTAGTGATGTCAAAGTGTAGGGACGCCGCTGTAGCTGTTTTGTTCATACAGTCCATTATCAAATAGCCATAAGATGGGTCGCATCGTGCCGGTTCTTGACAAGTTAGTTGACAACAGTGATAATTTACCAGGTTTTCAGCAGAGAAAAAAAATATTTTATAAAATGTTTGGCTGGAGGATGGCAAAGTTTAAGAGTTCCTCTTGAAAGCTATAATGGTGTTTTAGATACAAATAGTAATAACAATGACAGAGACTCAATATAATCTACCTTCAGTCAATAAACATTGAATACCAAGGCAATAAATGATGATCTAAACAATAAGATTTCAATAAAAGGAAGAGGTGGCTCTGAAGGAGAACTGTGGATCTAAAGAGCTGTGACATCTCTTCCATTGCCAAAGCACACACAATACATGAAAGCAACAATAATCATAATTGACTCTCGTTCTGCCACATTCCTGCTGTTCTGTAACTGTTACAGGTTGTTGTAAAAGACGGGTTTTTGGAGCACAAACTGTGTTCAGTGTTTTCTTTTGATGTCTTCTGTCTGTTTTGTCCTGAGTGTGAAACCTGATTTTCTTGATTCCGCCTGTGGAAAGTCTGTGAGCTGCATGCAAACTGAACCGCTTTACGTCTTTACGGCTGTTTGAGATGGTTTTTCCAAATAACGACGGGGAGATATTTGTCCTGCTGGAGTCTAACTGATACTCTCCATTTTCTATTGTTCAGTTACTGTATTTATTTTTTTATCTTTTGACTTGCTCGTGCTATATTTGTATAGCGCTCCTCTCCAAATTACAAAGTGCTTTAAGACTTTTTTGAATTTTTTGTTTTTATTTTGCACCTTGTCAGAATTGTTTTGTTGTTCTTTTTTTTTCTTTTATTTGTATTTTTGTGCTGATTTGCCCTCCATGGCGACGTGTATTCTAACCTCAATGAGGGACTTGTACAGTGTTACGCTCCATTTTCCCTTTTCACCTTAACGAGAGTCGGACCTCGGCCACGTTACCTGCCTCAGTTTAATTTCAGTATCACTCTCGATTGTCAGATCGAGCAGAGCAATCCAAACCAAACCTGCAGACTGAATCTTCAGTCTGTCCTCAGAGGTGTAGCAGCTCTGGAAGCAGAAGTAGTCTCATTGCTTCGGCTAAACTTCAGATTATCTGGCTGACTTTATATTCAGGTGCCGATTTATGGCCCCGACCACGGCTTTGAAATATCAGTCAGTTAGAATCTATGGCCCCGACCATGGCTCTGAAATATCAGTAAATTAGAATCTATGGCCCCGACCACGGCTCTGAAATATCAGTAAGTTAGAATCTATGACCCAGACCACGGCTCTGAAATATCAGTACGTTAGAATCTATGGCCCCGACCACGGCTCTGAAATATCAGTAAGTTAGAATCTATGGCCCCGAACACGGCTCAGAGTCTATGGCCCCAACCATGGCTCTGAAATATCAGTAAGTTAGAATCTATGGCCCCGACCACGGCTCTGAAATATCAGTAAGTTAGAATCTATGGCCCCGACCATGGCTCTGAAATATCAATAAGTTAGAATCTATGGCCCCGACCATGGCTCTGAAATATCAGTAAGTTAGAATCTATGGCCCCGACCATGGCTCTGTAATGGCTGTAAGTTAGAATCTATGGCCCCGACCATGGCTTTGTAATGGCAGTAAGTTAGTTAGAAGCTATGGCCCGACCATGGCTCTGAATCTATGGCCCCAACCATGGCTCTGAAATATCAGTAAGTTAGAAGCTATGACCCCGACCATGGCTCTGAAATATCAATAAGTTAGAATCTATGGCCCCGACCATGGCTCTGACATATCAGTTAGTTAATTTACCAGTTTAGCCAAATTTTGCGGTTTTTTTAAGGCCCCACCCACTAAATTTGAACAGAACCAATGAGATTACTACTTTTCCTCTCGGGGCTGCTTTGCTTTAAAGAAACCAACTACGATAATGTGGCCTCGGTCTGGCCGGTGGCTCCATTCCATTATACTTCTAATGCCTTGTGGCTGTATAAAATAGCCCCTATGCCTATGACCTGGTGTCTTCTGGTGAGCTACATGTGTGTATGTGATATACACCTTGTTGCTATTTATTTATGTATTATATGTATTTATTTATTTATTTATTTATTCCTGCGTCCTATTTATTGGTTCGGCACTTGTATTTAACGATTGTCAATACATTGGTGTATGATGTGGAGGATGGAGGGATTTATTGGGTGTGTGGGGGGGTGCGTGGTCAATGGAAAAACTTCGCTGTGATACTAACTCTAACTGTTGCTCTCCTCGTACTGGACGATGATATAATCTAAGACCACTGTATGTATAACTGCTTGTCGTGAAGATGATCTACAATGTAATGACAATAAAGAATTAACACTATGACAAACTCTGCAGACGGCAAGGCTCTTCTAATCTGTTCTTCACACATAGATAGATGACATTTTATTTGGGCCTTTAATATCAAAAAATAATGTTCTTTTTTTATGAGAAGAGCTGCTTTATTTCTAAAGATTGTTTATTTTATCTACAAGGTTGTGTTATCTAAAAACATCGAGGCTACTGGCAGTAACATAGAGGCTAATTTTTATACTGTGGTATTAATACTAATATTACTTATTAAGTAATTAATTAATTAAAATTAACTTGTTAAATAAATAAGTTAATTTGAATGTATTAATTATGATGAAATAATTATAAATTAATTAGCTTTAAATACTACCCACTCAGTGTCAGTAGCTGTGGGTCTCTACAGTAGAAATGGTAGATAGATTTTATTGAACCATGAAGTGTTTTTGTGTGTAATGAGCCAAAAAACTAAATACATTGAATTAATTAATTAATTAAGTAATTAAGTAATTAAGTAATTAATTAATTAAAATTAAAACTAAATAAATAAGTTAATTTGAATGCATTCATTTTGATGAAGTGATTATAAATTAATTAGCTTTAAATACCACCCACATTTCTCTACAGTAGAAATGGTAGTTAGATTTTATTGAATCCATGAATTGTTTTTGTGTGGAATGAGCCAAAATGGCCACCAGAGGCGCTGTGGAGACTTCACTTCCGGCTGCAGTTTCCCTCCTTTTACAAATCTACATCTGATGCCTTCAGGTGCTGCATGAAAACTCGAACTTTATAGCTCCCCGGCTGCAAAATATGACTTTTCATATAAATCAAGTCTTATTTAGGTCAGATGTGATATAAACATTGACCCAATGATGCATGTATTTTATCTTTATTGTTTCTTGATGTTTATATGTAAAAATAAAGAGTGAAGAAGAGGAATTTGCATTCAAAATGTGTTAAAATATAAGCTTTTAGAACATATTTGTGATAGACTTACTGTTTTAATGAAACATAATGTATTCTGTGAAATTCAAATTTGTTGTATTCATTTTGTTAGGGTCGTTAAAGTTGAATTGTGATATTTTCGAGGGCATTTAAAAGCAGCAAACGGCTTGACCCACTTTTCACACACGACACGGGAACGTTTCACTCTCTGCGTCAAGTTCAACAGGAAAGATAGAGCACCACCGGAAACACAATAGTTTGCCTTCAAAATAAAATTATTTAATGAAACACCCCCCTATATGTTCAACAGCAATATTTGACTATATAGAGCAGGGCTCAGCAACCTTTACTATCAAAAGAGCCATTTTTGCCCAAAAAATAAATAAATAAATCTGTCTGGAGCTGCAAAACATGTGATCATTGTGATGAAGGTAACACAGCTTATAGTCTAAGTATATAGTATATCAGTCTAATGCAGTGAGGGCCAAAGAGACAATGTACTACGGAGTATTAGGGCCACATTGAGGGAAAAATCATCTGAGATTTACAGAAGTCATAATATCATGAGAAAGAAAAGTCGTAATATTACGAGAATGAAGTCATAACTTTACGAGAACAAAAGTTGTAATATTACGAGAATGAAGTCGTAACTTTACGAGAAAAAAAGTCATAATATTATGAGAATAAAGTCATAACTTTAAGAGGAAAAAAAGGGGTAATATTACGAGAATAAAGTCATAACTTTAAGAGAAAAAAAGGCGTAATATTACGAGAATAAAGTCATAACTTTACGAGAAAAAAAGGCGTAATATTACGAGAATAAAGTCATAACTTTACGAGAACAAAAGTTGTAATATTACGAGAATGAAGTCGTAACTTTACGAGAAAAAAAGTCATAATATTATGAGAATAAAGTCATAACTTTAAGAGGAAAAAAAGGCGTAATATTATGAGAATAAAGTCATAACTTTAAGAGAAAAAAAGTCATAATATTATGAGAATAAAGTCATAACTTTAAGAGGAAAAAAAGGCGTAATATTACGAGAATAAAGTCATAACTTTAAGAGAAAAAAAAGGCGTAATATTACGAGAATAAAGTCATAACTTTACGAGAAAAAAAGGCGTAATATTACGAGAATAAAGTCATAACTTTACGAGAACAAAAGTTGTAATATTACGAGAATGAAGTCGTAACTTTACGAGAAAAAAAGTCATAATATTATGAGAATAAAGTCATAACTTTAAGAGGAAAAAAAGGCGTAATATTACGAGAATAAAGTCATAACTTTAAGAGAAAAAAAAGGCGTAATATTACGAGAATGAAGTCGTAACTTTACGAGAAAAAAAGTCATAATATTATGAGAATAAAGTCATAACTTTACGAGAAAAAAAGTTGTAATATTACGAGAATAAAGTCATAACTTTACGAGAAAAAAAGGCGTAATATTACGAGAATAAAGTCATAACTTTACGAGAAAAAAAGGCGTAATATTACAAGAATAAAGTCATAACTTTACGAGAAAAAAAGGCGTAATATTACGAGAATAAAGTCATAACTTTATGAAAAAAAAAGTTGAAACTTTACGAGAAAAAAGTCGTAATATTACGAGAAAAAAGTTATAACTTTCCGAGAAAAAAAGTCTTAACTTTACGAGAAAAAATTCATAACTTTACGAGAAAAAAGTCGTAACTTTACGAGAAAAAAAGTCGTAACTTTACGAGAAAAAAAGTCGTAACTTTACGAGAAAAAAAGTCGTAATATTACGGGAATAAAGTCATAACTTTACGAGAAAAAAGTTGTAATATTCCAAGAATAAAGTCAAAACTTTACAAGAAAAAAGTCGTAATAATACGAGAATAAAGTAGATTTCTGACCCACTTGTAGATTTTAATGGGAAATAGTGTAAAAATGCCTAATTTTTGCTTCCGTTGACATCGTGACAATTTTATTTTGAAGTCCTCCCCCAGATGTGCTCCGGTTATACTCTCCCTAGCTTGACGTTGGTTCCGCGTGTTGATACTGAAGAGAGGAGAAGAAGGATCCGAGGAGGAGAAACACAAAGTTAATTTCAGCAGCGCTAAAAAGAAAAGACCCGAACTCAGGCCAGAACCAGAGGAACATGGACATGAAGAAGAGGGTCTCCTTAGAGCTGAGGCACCGGTCGCCGACGGAAGTGAGTTACAGAACCCTTTTAGTTTTAATGTGTTGTTGTTGTTTATCGGAAGACGTTTAGTGGCGCACCGGCCGGAGAGAGCACATGGCTGCAGCAGCTCCACGAAAACTGCTCAAAAATGTGTATTTACGTATTTAAATCAGCTATTATTTAATATTTAACAACCCAGTATGTTTAAGTGAACTCCTGTCGCTCTTATTAAACTCTAAAATGCGTTAAAACTGTTAAATTCTCACCGTTAAACTGCTTTTTGTGCAGCAAAGAGTTGCAAGTTTGAGCACTGAAACACACACACATCCGGGTCTTTTCGGCTCCGTCTAATATCTGGAATCCAGAAGTTATAACACGGATTATATCTAAATTAAATAACCGTTTACACAATTTAAACATCATATTCTGCTTTATTATTATTATTGAAGCATTTATATACTCATGTTTTTAAAATAATCGTTAAATAAGCAGTTAAAACGGTTAGAAACGTAAAAAATGATTCGTCACGTTATTTTTTTAATACAAGCAGGAAATGCGTCATTGTTTTTACCTTTTATACTCTTAAAACACGTAAAATCTTTATATATTATTACACAACTACAACCCTACTTTAATACAGCTGCATTAGCATTCAGGTTATACGTTTTAAATGACTCTAAATTGACGTAGTTGGTTGTTGTTGCCTGCACTCTTCCAGGTGTTAGTCGGGGCCCTAACGTGCTACTAAGGGCGCGCAGCTAGTTAGCTTAAAGTGGCTACTTCATGTGCTTCTTGTGCTTTAAACGCCTTTATTAGTCCCTTTAAAACACTATACACGTGTGGTCTGTTGGGTTTGTTCATGTGGCTGTGGTGTGATGTTATAATAGTGAATAAAAGATGTAATAATAGTGAATTAAAGGAGTTATTAGTGAGCTAACAGAGAGTTAGCTTAGCAGCGTCACATGTGTTGGGAGTTTATAAACAGAGAGTTCAGTCGGGCCACGTTCCAACATGAAGCTGCACATGAGTCCTTTACACTAAGACACTAGTGTAAAGGACTCCTCTGGGGTGGATATTAATGTTTTAATGATGTTTTGACGACTTAATTTATATTAAAAAGGCTGCCGCAACTTTAGTGCTAAAGCTAAAATGCTTAAAATAAACAGGTTATAGCTTCTCAGGTGTGAATAAATTGACATTTTATGGACCAAACAGTTAATTGATAATGAAATTGATTGTCAGCTGCAGCTCTGGTTATCCCCAGGTCCAGCACACATTTTTTTATCTCTTCAAAATGAACCTTAAAGGGACATTTGTCAAGTATTTAATACTTTTATGAATGAATGAATGACTTTATTTCGAACATAAAAACAGATACAAAATAATAACAAACAAAACAAGAGTAGTAGTGTCTGAAAAGGAGTAGGTAGAAGTAAAACTTATATTTCCCTACCCCTTTCTCACTTCTCCTCTATTAACTCATACATCATAGAATGATAATATAATATATAAACTCTCCCAAGTTTATTTACATCCCACATATCCATCCGGAGTTAAAACATAGATATAAACCTACCTTTAACACAACTCCTATCACAACTCTTCCTCAACCATATACCTCCCAAATATATATTTTGTTATATAGCTTTTAAAAGTGATTTATATTTGTGCTGCGCTTCAACCCATCACCTAACCCATTCCACAAATCCACCCCACTGATGAAATACACAAACTCTTCTTTGTTGTACGAACACAATGCTTTTTAAAATTAAATTTTCCTCTTAAATTATAACCCTTATCTTATCAACATGGGAGTGGGTAAATATGCTGCTTTATGCAAATGTAGGTATATATGTATTATTGTAAATCAATTAACAACACAGATCAATGACAGATATTGATCCAGAAACCCTCACAGGTACTGCATTTAGCATAAAACAATATGCTCCAATCATAACATGGCAAACTGCAGCCCAACAGGCAACAACAGCTGTCAGTGTGTCAGTGTGCTGACTTGACTATGACTTGCCCCAAACTGCATGTGATGATCATAAAGTGGGCATGTCTGTAAAGGGGAGACTCGTGGGTACCCATAGAACCCATTTACATTCACTGATCTGGAGGTCAGAGGTCAAGGGACCCCTTTGAAAATGGCCTTGCCAGTTTTTTATCCTCGCCAAAATGTAGCACAAGTTTGGAGCGTTATTTAACCTGCTTACCGAAAAGCTAGTATAACATGAGTGGTACCGATGGATTCCTTAGGTTTTGTAGTTTCATATGATACCAGTATTTTCACTCCGCTTCTACAACCTCCAAAACATTTATTGCGTGAAAGAAATTAGAGGCGTTAAAATCAACTTAAACAGCCCTAATAAGGATACAAGACTTGAGTTTCAATATATGAAATTAATCATGCTTTTGCACTGAGAAATTACTTTTTCATTTGATATTTTTTTTTTTCCAAAAGCTGAACATGACCTTTTTTTGTGAAATTAAAATACCATCTAAAAGTGGCATACTAATATTATAAGTCAGTTAATATCTGGTGAAAGAATAAGCTATCAAGTTTTTAAAAAATGACGTGTCGGCTTTTGGTGCTTCTGACTCACTAAAATAAGCCCATAGTCTTAATATGTTTGATATAATGGTGATTTTGCACCGCTATCTCTGTGGTTTTCACCCCTCGTCTATCTTGCATATTCAGGAGACTCTCTACTTTTTAACACCAAGCAGCAGACTGTATAGTCGTTAAATGACTATCTGAATTAGTCATACTGACACTGCAATCGTCAAATCAAGAAATCAAAGTCATTTTGAAACAGATCTCTGTGTAGCGGTGCAGTATGCGCCAACAATCAGTCAAAAGATAAAAACCACAGCTTCAAATCTAAGAAAAAAAGGAGGGTATCTTATTTAATTTGGTTATAAAAAGCTATGACTTACTTTGTCCGGAGTTATTGTTTAATTGATGCTGTGTCTGGCCTGTCTATGACCCACACCGGACTAACTCCTCCTCCTCCTCAGGTCCAGGAGCTGGTCCTGGATAACTGTCGCTCTGGCGAAGGAAAGATCGAAGGAATCACAGAAGAGTTCTCCAATCTGGAGCTGCTCAGCCTCATCAACGTGGGCCTGACCAGCGTAGCAGACATCCCCAAACTGGACAAACTCAAAAAGGTACGAGACCCAAAACACACTCAGACTGGACAGTTTCAGAAAGAAAAGGTAGAAAACAAATGCATGATGTTAACATGAACATATGGCTGCACAAACTCCTGCTTATCAAGGCTATCTTTGTGTTATTTCCAGTCACTTTTTATGTTAGGACGTCCACAGGAAAACGAGAAATTGATATAGAGAAAATTAATCTGTCACTATTCTCTGGTTCCAGATTCTCAAATGTGAGAATTTTGATGCTACTTTTTGTCCGAAATGACAGTAGACTGAGGAACTTTAGATTTTTACATTGGACGATGAGAAAATAATCATTAGTTGAAGCCCTAGTTAAAAATATTCAAGAAGTTTGATCCCCAGTTATTGTGATCAATAATTGTGATCAAAAATCTCTATGTAGCAAAGTAGTTATGATTATTATTTTCGATTCATACAGCCCCAAATTAGAAATATTACTCTAAATGTGGCTGTACATTATATTCCTTTGTACGTATTTATTCATTATATTTAGAGTCAATGCATCTCAGCAAACGTGCAACATCTTACTGTTTTTATAGGTCAAGCAAATACATGTTTTCTCATTATAATATATAGTTGTAACTCTTCTTTATTTGTATTAATGTTTGATATATATGTGTATGCACCGTCAGGATTGCTTCTTCATTTTGTTCTACTTTGTGCAGTGACAATAAAATAATTCTATTCTAATTATTTAGATATGGTATTAATCAACTAATTGTGTCAGCTTCACCATTAAATCAATCTTCCTGTTTCTTCCTGTGTGCAGTTGGAGCTGAGTGACAACAGGATATCAGGCGGTCTGGAGGTCTTGGCCGAGCGGCTGGTGAACCTAACGCACCTCAACCTCAGTGGGAATAAGTTCAAAGACATCAGCACCCTCGAGCCGCTGGTAGGTGGAGTCAGACTCTAAAACACACGTTCTGTACACCAACACCTCGTAGCCCCTTTCTGCAGATTTGCTGGACATTCTTTTAAAATTTGCGCTCCATCTGAACGTAAACTTGACTTGTTAGTAACGGCTTTATGATAACTGATCAACTCTGTTGTCCCTCCAGAAAAAGTTGCCCCAGCTGAAGAGTCTGGATCTGTTTAACTGCGAGGTGACCAACCTTGCCGACTACAGGGAGTCCATCTTCAAGCTCCTCCCCCAGCTCACCTACCTGGACGGCTACGACATCGACGACTGCGAGGCGTCCGACTCTGACGGCGAGGGAGACGGAGTCGACACTGATGACGAAGAGGGTTTGGGTAAAAGCAACACTTAAAGAATAAATATAGATTTAGATGTGATGTTTCTGCTGCAGTCACGATCAGACAACTCACCTGTACTCTGTATTCCAGAGGGCGAGTCGGAGGACTTTGAGGACGAGGAAGAAGAGGATGAGGAAGACGTAGTGGCTGTAGAGGATGACGATGATGATGACAGTGACGAGGTGAGTCTGACTCAGAAATATATCCAGAGATGTGAAGTTAGAAATGTGAAGTTAGTAAATTAATTAAATAAATTGATTCAAACGGTCCACATCGAGATCAACTTTGGTAAACGCCTTTTTTGATGTTGACCAATAGCAGGCCACCGTGTCGGCGCTAACTGACGTTTGAGGGGTCGGAGCGCTGGAGAGTCCAAGTTACAGGAAGCTGTCGTAGCTTATTAGCCGCGTGCCACCATCCAGTTTTATTCAACCTATGTCGGAGGAGATACTGTAACATTAGCATCTATTTGGAGAATTGGATTCCAGTAGGATTGTTTCTGACTCGTGTGATTTCAAAAAGCTCCAGAGCGTTGAAACGTCCAAAAGTCAAAACGTATTGAAAAAAGATGGATGTAATCATTCCTAAAATGCCCAACATGTTTTTAATCTAACGAAATATTCAGCTTCAATCCGTATTTGTTGGCGTTTAGCCTTTCAAAAAACAACATTTTCTCTGCTCTCCCGCCTGCTGCACGCAAAGGACGCACCTGTAGTCACAGGGCGGCCCGACAGCACCATTACGTGATTGTTCATTGTACATTATTTATTTTAAGGCTAATGGCGTCATAAAATATGATGACCAATATTTGACGCTTCATTCAAAACTGTGTTTCTTATTATTATTTTTAGAGCCATTAAAAGTAGCTTTAGTTCCAACTTACACAAAAAACCCAGTTATACTGCAGCTCTGTATTTTGTAGTAATTCTTTGGTAATTCTGTTTTAAATGAATGTTTAGGTGGATTTCCATCAGACTTTTAGCTTCTGTTGAGTTTCATGAATTTCGATGTCAACAAAAACCTTCAACAAGCACTTTTTCTCTTTGTAGGAGGGCGAGGTGAACGGAGACGTAGACAGCGAGGACGATGACGACGATGACGATGACGACGATGACGGTCAGTAACTGCGTGGTTTCTTTACTTCTGTCGGCTGTGTGCAGCTTAAACATTTAGTTTTTTATTCTTTGTTTTAACGGGAAACATTGTTTACTTTTAGGAGGAATTGTTATAATTTAAAGAAAATAAAAAGTTAACACAAAGATGAGAATATACAGCTTGTTGTTTAAAATCAAACTAAATTTATGGTGAGAAATCCTGTTTTTCGTGGGGTAAAGTCTAGAGCTGCAATGGTTAACCGATTAGTCGTCAACTATTCAATTAATCGCCAACTATTTTGATCGGTTTGAGTCATTTTTTTAAAGAAAAAAAAATTGCTGATTTCTGCTTCTTAAATGTGAATATTTTATTATTATATATTTTATATATATATATATTATATAAATTATTTTTATATATATATTATTTATATGTATTATTTATATATATTTATATATTTATGATGTTGTTGTTAAACCTCTCCGGCTTCTCTTCTGCAGATGAGGACTCGTCTCCGGCCAAAGGAGAGAAGAGGAAGAGGGAGCCTGAAGATGAGGATGATGATGAAGAAGATGATTAAGGACCCACAAAGACCCCGCAAACCCCTCTGACCTCTCCTCTCGCCCGGTGACCCCCCCACTCTCCTCTCCCCACCAACGCTCGCCCCTCCTCCTCCTCCCCCTCCACTCCATCGTCAACTCCTGGGGCTGCGTTCCATTTCTGAAACCTCCCACTGAGCCTTCGTCTCCTCCTGCAAGGCCCAAACACCCGCCCGCCGGCAATGTCCGTTAATTTATCAAAAATATTCTCACGCTTCTTTTTTTTCTTCTTTTGCAAAAGTTTGTCACGATTCCACAAAGTTCAGGCTTTTTAAAATCCATATTATCACCAAGATATTCCTCAACAGCACCGATGAATAACGTTGATTACTTTCTGGCATCTGTGTTTACGGCACATTTTTGTCATGGAGTGATTGGACGGTTATTGTCTCTTTTTGTCTATAAAATGTCATAAAATGTGAAAAATGTCCGCTAGAATTTCAATTGAAGTCTTCACATTTTTTGTTTTTCAGCCCCAAACCCAAAGTTAATCAGTAAACTATCAGATATAACAAAGAACAGCAGAGATCCTCACATTTAACGAGCTGGAACCAGAGTGTTTTTGGCATTTTTGTTTGGAAAATAGCTGGAATGATTACTTCATTACCGCGTTGATTACCCAGAAACATTCTGTCGGATCGATTAATGAACCTATTAGAAAATCCAGAGAAAATCCAGAGGGGCATTGGACAGTTTTTTTCAGAAATGTATGTGATTAAAAAAAGATTTATTTCACATAAGCCAGTTAAACTCAGTTGGTTATTGTTTTTGGTGTCAGAGAATATGTAGGAAAAGAGGCCTTTGGTGGTCGTGAAGTGCGTTGTAAAGTTATTTTTAATAAGTCGCAGGACATAAAGTCATCAGGTGTCACGTTGGGGAACTTTGTGACAAATGAATCTCCAAATTCCTACTCCGTTAACGAGAAGTAAACGCATCGCCAGTCATGAAAAGAAGCTCAAAAAGAAAAGGCGGGAAAACATTTGATATAACTTTTTTCTGGAGGTTTGAGTTACTCACTGATCAAAACATACTTTTTCTTTACTTATTGTTTTTTAGATCATGAATATGTCGATCACACGGAGCCACACAAACACTCAAACTCAACTTGTTTTGGTAGTATTCGGTTAATTCATTCTCAATGTGTTCTTTGTGAACACATGAAAAGTTGTGTCTGTGGAACGGAGACGGGACGAGGGCTCGCGGGACGTAACGGCGCTTTTGGGATGCTAAAGATAAAACCAAATTCTCCTTCCTTTGTTTACCATCTTCCCTCTGGGACTGAACCAGCAGCTATGATGTCATCACAGACTCTGTGATGTCATCAACAGACAGTCAAACGTAGTGAAACCTCCACCCGCCCCCCCGCCCTCTCCCTTTCCTCCCCCCCGAGGCCGAGCGCGCTCAGGGCAAACTGTGTTTTCTCTTTTTTGCCAACAGAGCTTTTTAAAAGAAATATTTTTTCAGAGAAATTGTTTTTGTTTAATTTTGTATGGTTGTCTGGGGACACTCTCTCGCTCTCTCTCTCTCCCTCCATCTCTCCCTCCTGACCTCTCTCTCTCTCTGCCTCTCCTTTCATGTCTCTTCCTGCTCAGTAGAGAGATCCAGTTGATCCTTCACACTTACACTGACTAGTTGACGTTGTGTTTTCTTTTTTTTTTTACTTTCTGTAAGTTAAAGGAAAAACAAACAAAAAAAAACACACAAAAAGGACTTTGTAAATAAAATCTTAACATTTTGCTCCTGGCGTCTCGTCTCCTCTCTGGCCTTTTGTCTCCTCTCTTGCCTTTTGTCTCCTCTCTGGCCTTTTGTCTCTCAGTATATTCACATTAAGCTCATTGCTGAACTCAAAGTGCCTCAAACTTCTGCATTCTTTCTAACAGCCAGCAGGGGGCGACTCCTCGCCATCCAGATGTTGACCAGCTACAAGTGGCAACACAAACACCATAAATACGTCAGAGATGTCAGATGTGTTTAATTTAATTGTTGGAGGTTTTGAGCAGTTTGATTGGTCCAGTGTTAAAACGGCAGCGTGAGAGCTGATTGGTTGAATCAGAAGGTTGCCCTCATGTTGTTTCTGGTGTTTTTGATGTCCACCTCCAGCTGAGCGATCCTCACCTGCACACAAAACACAAAGTCTATACAACAAACATCACTTCACTGTTTGATCACTAAGAGTTTTAAATAGCCTTATGATGCCAATTATCTGACAAATAAACAATTAATTGTGATATTGATTGGTCTAAAAGGCTCAATGCATTTATAGCATAAATGTTGGCTACTATGGAGTCATAGGAGTGCCATAAATAAATGCATCTGTAATAGAATAAGAAAATAATTTTGGAGATATAAAGAGGCATAAATAAGTAAATAAAAAATGTATTAAAAAAAAAACATTTAATCCCTATCGCTTTTGGAAATATGGAAAAGAATAAGGAAAAATAAAAGGATACAAATAAATAACATGATTATAAAAAATAAAATAGATATACTATAATTATATTAAAACCATTATTACAGAAATATATACAGAAATAAATGTGAAAATAACCGCTTGGAATATTTCTTTTACATTTTATTGTCTTTATATTTCCACATTTATTTCTATATTTCATTTTTTTATTTACTTATTTATTATTTCATTTTTTTATCTTTACATTTCCAAATTTTTTTGTTTGCTTATTTATTATTTTATTGTTTGCATTTTTTTATTTAGTTATTTATTTTATTTATTTCTCTTTATATTTCCACATTTTTCATTTACTTATTTATTCTTTTATTTATTGCATTTTTATATTTCCACATTTTTAAAATGTATTTATTTATTTCTCTATATATTTCCAAATTTTTTTATTTACTTATTTATTTTATTTATTCCTCTTTATAGTTCCACATTTCTTTTTATTATTACTAGACAGATTTATTCTTTTTTTTTATGACATTCCTGTGACTCCATATCTCCTGCCATGTGTGTTTGTGTTTGAATACTAACGTCTTTGTCATTGAGTTCTTCTCTCAGGCCTCTGATCTCGTCTTGTTGTCTGTAAAACGCCTGCAGGAGCTGAAATAATAAAAAAACGAGTTTGTTTGCAGGACGTAGAGACACTCAGTAATCTCTCTCGTACGTATCGGAGCCTCACTTCGCTCTCGGTTGTTGGCGGCGGCCTCTCTGTGGGTTCGCAGCAGTGTGGCGTGCAGCAGTACGTCCACAGCGGGATTTGTGTCTCGTCTGGCTGCCACCCCGACAGATCGCTCACCTCCCTCGGGTATTTGGCGTCCTGGTAGGCCAGCTGCTCCTCGAGGAAGGCCTCCAGAGAGATGATCAGCTGTTCAATACAACGGCAACAAAACATCTGGACAGAACTTTGAGCCACGCTGAGCTCGCTGTAAATAAGAGCTACAGTACGGGCGCTAATTCGCTGACATGACGGCTTTTCGCCGACGTGGTTCTACCTCTTCCATGAAGTCCAGGTCGGTCCTGGTCATCGCATCGACAGCCGGATCCATCTGGAACCTCAGGGAGCTCAGCTGCCTCACCAGCCCCTTCTCAGCAGGGGATTCTGGGTAAGGGTTGGCTACTTGAGTCCCAGGATTCAGAGACATCAGCACCGGGCCTGATGGAGATATGAAGGACAGGCGGTTAACGGTGGATCTCAAACTACAGGCGTGTATCTGTTCACTAATGCGTCACTGACTTCTGTTGATCCCCGACAGCCACTCCTGAGCCGTCATGGCCGCCTGGTTTCCAGCCGTCATTGGGTACAGATCCTCCTGGAAAACACCTGACTGGACGGACGGAGGAGAACACGGTACCTTTAGGTTCAGTGACATAATGATGAGGAAGGCGACATCAACGTGTCACGCTAACCTCTTTACGTGGTACGATCATCGACAGCGGTTCCACCAGGTCTTTGATGGCGATCAGGCGGTAGAATCGGAAAACCTCACAGGCGCTCACGTCCAGGCCGCGCTTTGGCATCACCCCTGAAGCGAAGTAAGAGGTCAAAGGTCATTGGGGAACATTACATTGCGTTATGACAGCTAGCTAGAGTTCTGACATCCTCCGTAGAGCGTGTTGATCTCACCGAGTCCTTTCTGTGGCAGCAGAGACCGGTACTCCGTCAGGAAGCTGATGTAGGGTTTCTCAGTGCTCAGCTCGTAGTACCGGATGTTCCCGTCACCCTGAATTAAGGGATTTAAGGGCACATTTGGTACTAGATAGGGATGCACCGATACCTGTATCGGGTAACGGGTCCAATACTGTGCTCATGTACTCGTACTCGCAAAACGGCTCCGATACCCCTTTACGGCAGCGTGACATTAACCTCTCGTCACCATCTTTCGGGTCCTATCGTACGCGCTCACTCTCCACCTCCCTGACAGTGTGGGCGAGATTGGCCGGCCGGGATCCCACCTCAGCCGGTGAGCGCCGGCCGTCACTTTCATTGCGCCACGGGGTTTTGCTTGCGCCCTCTGACTCATGCGTGCGTTAGACTCCTTGGTTTCAAGACGGGTCGGGTTGGTTGCCAACATCGCCGCAGACCCCTGGTGCCTTTTACGTGGGCCAAGCCCCGCCCTGGGGCACGACGCGGTTGGGGGCGCACTGAGGACAGTCCGCCCCGGGAGCAGGGGGCCCCGTCCCTCCCCGGCGGGGAGAGATGGCGCAGCGAGCACTTTATCCACGGCCCCGGGAAGCACCTTCGCCCCGAGCCTTTCCAAGCCGACCTAGAGCCGGTCGCGGCGCACCACCTCGTATGCGGGACTCCCCAGCCTGCCGTGTGTCGCTCACACCCTCCAGCTGGCTGTTAACGAGGGTCTTTTGGCACAGAGAAGTACTCGTATCGGTACTCGGTATCGGCGAGTACCAAATGTAAGTACATGTACTCGGTCTGAAAAAAAGTGGTATCGGTGCATCCCTAGTATTAGCGTATATAGGCAGAGAAAAAAATATTTGAGTGCATCAACAACCAAACTGAAAACAAGACATATATGGTGTTTTATAAGGTGCAATCCAAGCTGCAAAGCTTTATGGGTAGACGTGGTGCGTTGTATGACCTTTCCAGCCAAGTAGAGCATGTGTGTGTCCGGGTCGTAGAACGGAAACAGGACTCCTGCTGACCCGTCCAAGTCTTCTTCATACAGCGGCTCAGATAAGTCGTCCTGCAGACAAACAAACAAACAAACAGACTCAGACACAGACAATACTTCCTCTGGATTTCCTGCTTAAAGGAATGTGTGTCTTACGGGGTCCCAGAGGACGATCTGTCTGTGGTTCCAGGGCGAGCTGCCGGTGGACAGAAGCATCTTCAACCCTCCGATGTATAAAACCTTACTGGCTCTGTGGGACTTGCTGCTGGACACCTGCAGGAACATCATTACCAAATGTTCTGTTTTCACTCAATCAGACCAAACGATCACTTCAGAAACACACCTGCAGGATCCTTCCCGTCCGCGGGTCCAGGACTCGAACCCGTCTGTCTTTGGACGTGACCGCCAGCCGGCTGCCGTCGCTGTTGAAGCTGACGGACAGCAGCAGCGCGTCAGACGGGTAGCGGTGGAGGACGGGCATCAGAACCACCCGAACCGGGTACCTGAGCACGGTACCTGCCTGGGACACGTCCCAGAGGAGGACCTGGGGCAACGAGAGAGACAACGTCAGCGCTGACGGTGAGTTTAGGAGACCTAAAAACACAGATGTGCTCCATTTTTCACCTGCAGGATATCATTATGAAATTATTAGCAATATCTTATTTTAATAATAAATAGTTGAGACTCAACTTCAGGCAACATTAGAGGCATAGACTGAATATAAGAAGTGACCCACTGGTTTGTGAACTACGACTTTGAAGCCTCGAGTTCGTCATTTTTTTGCCATCGCCATCACAAAATAATTTATTTATATGTAAAGAATAAATATATATTTTTAATATATAAATATATACAGAAATATTTACGAACCAATAAATTTGAAAATAAATGAAAACTTATAATTATTATTTAATATTTTGTTTATCTTATATTTCCACATTTTATTTATTTATTTAGTTATGATTTTATTAATTTTATATTTCCACATTTTTATTTACTTGTTTATTATTTTATTTATTTCCCTTCATATTTCAAATTTTTTTAATTTCCTTATTTATTCTTTTATTTATTCCTCTTCCTATTTCCACAGTTTTCTATGTACTTATTTATTATCGTATTTATTTCTCTTTATATTTCCAAATTTTTTATTTTCTTATTTATTCTTTTATTTATTTCCCTTTTCTTTGTCTCTTCTATGACTCCATAAATTAATTGAATATTGTATACTGTATGTTGCAGTAGGGAACAGTATTGTAGAAAGATATTATAACAAAAGTTCAATATAATAATGTTTATGGTTCACTTCATGTTAAAAGGTGTCAGAGTGACGTCTTTGACCGATGCCGCCACTGACCAATGAGGACCCTGACCTTGTAGTCGTAGGCGGAGCTAAGCAGCAGGTTCTCAGCTGTCGGATGCCACTCAATAAGCGCCACCCTCCTGGAGTGACCAATCAGAGTCTTCCTGGCCTTGGTGAGGTTCTGTTGGACGCCACAGACCGGGATGTCCCAGATCTTCACCTGCGTGCACACGTACAGTACTGGGTTGACGTTTCAGCTGAAACAGTGTGAACACACACAGAGGTGACGACTTACAGTACAATCCTCTGAGCACGAGGCGATGCAGTGATCGTCAAACGGGTTCCACTTGACGTCCAGGACCCTCGCACTGTGGCCGCACACCCTCGGGTGCTGAGGGTCCACCCTGCCTGTCTGAGAGAGCAGGATAAAAATAAATTATACCACCTAGAGCTCATTGACTTCAATTTGAAGGGTTATACTGTATAAAAAATAAATAAATAAATGACTCAATAAATGAATAAATAAGTTTTTAAATGTACCAAAAATAGTATTAATATATATGTAGGCTTTAATTAATTCTGAAAATGTGACATAAATTGACATTTCTGTTTTAATTAGGTTCTTTAATTATTTACTTTTAAATACAAGAGTAGACCGATAGGGGAAGTAATACAAAGGTAAATAATTAGCTTCCCCTATCGGTCTACTCTTGTATTTCATTTTCTCATTTATCTATTTATTTGTTTTTTTTTACATTTGCATCTGCATTTATTTGTTATTGGTTCATTATTAAATTGTATGTATTTATTTATTTATGCATGATTTCTCCTTTGCATTTCCCCCCTATTTATTTCCCCCACTCTTATTTATTTATGTACTGTTTTCTTTTGATTTTTCCTTTTATTTATTTTTTTTTCAGTTATTAATTAATTACTTTTTATTACCTTTTAAATGTATTTATTTATTTACTTATTATTTATTTGAAATGTATTTATTATGAAATTATATGTATTTAGCTATGCATTTATTTATTTATGTATAATTTTCCCTTTGCATTTCCCGCCTATTTATTTCCCCACACTTATTTATTTCTGTACTCTTTTCTTTATACATTTCTTTTTAGATTTCAGAGTGCATACAACGACTACTTCCTTTTGTCCCATTTTTATCTTTTATCGTGTTCAACAGTATGGAGGACGGAACTGGCCAAAAGAAAATAAATAAATAAATGACTCGATAAATAAATAAATACGCAATTAAATGTACCAAAAATAATATTAAAAATAAATGTAGGCATTAATGAATTGATAAAATTGTATATAAATGACCATCTCCATTGTAATTTGCGTCTTTATTTATTTACCTTTGTATTTATTTTATTTTATTTGTCCTATTATTTATTTATTGTTTATTTATTATTTTATTTATTTTATTATCTTTTAAATGTATTTATAATTTTTAAATTGTTTTAAATGTATTTATTTATTATCAAAATTCTATGTATTTAGTTAAGTATTTCTGCATGATTTTACCTTTATTTTTTTACGTATTTCTTTCTTTCTTTCTTTATATTTTATTTTATTTTTATTATTTATCGAGTCATTTATTTATTTATTTATTATTTTGGCAGGTTCCGTCCTCCATACAACAGGAGGAGATGAGGACTATGAAGGACTACGCACGTGATGGATGGGCAGGACTAAAAAGGACCCGCCCCCGGCGCACTCTGTCACCACGGCGATGAAGCAGGGATTGGCTGAGCAGTAGTGGTTGTCGTGGACGCTGCGCGTGATTGGCACCCCGTCGTAGCTGTGCTCCTTGGTGCACGGCTTCCCGAAAACGTGACGAAACTTTGAGCAGCGGAAAGACGAACGCCACGACATCTGGAGGACAGGAAGAGCTTTTTAAAACTGTATCAGCAGTTTAACATCAACAAAAACATTCTTTAACATGTGCACATGAAGACGGGGAAATAAAATGATGAAGACGGGAGGGATGGAAAAGTGTGTGTGTCAGTCTTACGTCATCTCATAATAGTGTTGTGGAACATTTTATCTGGCCTAATCAATAATGCAATCAGCCGTCATTATTGGCTTTCATAATCTTATTAATAATAAATCAATTCCTTCAATAACTTCTTAATCATTCACACACACACTAAACGGATAAATCCTTCGTCCAGAACAGTTTGCCGGCGTTATTAAAGATTCATCGGTTACATACACACTTCCTGTTGTTACTAATTCCTCCTGACCTTTGACCTTTAGTGTGGCTAGAAGAGATCGCCTTACTGCGGAGAGATGAAGGAGGAGAAGAAGAAGAAGAAAAAGGATATACCATAAATAAAACTTCAGATAAACGTAATCCACTCAGATGTGAAAGAACTAAGGTACTTCACAGGAGTACTACCACGACATCTCAGAGGGAAATATTGTTCTCTATACCTACAAGAAAGTAATGCACTGTAATTCTTATATATTTAAAGAGTCTGTATAAAGTATATAGAAGTATAAAGAGTCCATGTAGGGATGAGGTCGGGGTGAATGGGTGGGTTTTAAAAATACCAGACTTTCACCAGGAGACTGCTCTTTGTGTCCCGTGTGAAACCAGAAGTCAACGTTGATTTATTTGTCATGTAAGTTCTAGGGCTGGGATATAAACATTATTTAATAATTATATTCCGCTATTTCCCAATAGATGATAATTTATTTTTATTATTTATTTATTTATTTTATTTAAAATCAATTTTATTTAATTTAATAATATGATATAATAATACATTTAATTACTTTATATTTATTTATTTAATTTAAAAAGGACCATGTACAGTTTATTTTATTTTATTTTATTTTATTTAATAATAATACATTTAATTTATTTAGTTTTATTATTTATTTATTTATTTTATTTAAAAGGGACCATGTACAGTTTATTTAATTTAATTTAATTTAATTTAATTTAATTTAATTTAATTTAATAATATAATATAATATAATATAATATAATATAATATAATATACTATAATATAATACATTTAATGTATTAGCAAATAACTTCTTTTAAATTTCTTTAAAAGCCTCCCTGAATCATGACATTAGCTACCAGGTTTGTGTAGATAATAAGTCACACAATGGTGAGATTTGTGCCTGATCAGAAGTGTTTTCTATTAGTTTACCACCTCCACTTCTCAAGCCTAAGGGCCCTATTTTAACCATTAGATGCTATTTTAGCATATAATTATTAAATACTGTTTATAATAAAGTCATTTTTGATCAATTTCGAGGTAAATATTGGGGTTATTTGGTAGTAATTCCAAAGAAATTTAAAATAGGTTACTTGCTAATTATCACCTAATTACCATGAAATTTGTGGACCTGTAACTTCCGTACTTAAGTTACGCTACTTCCAGTGTTATTTTCACCCAAACGACGATCTTCTCCTAAACATAACTAAGTAGTTTCCTGTGAAGACGGAAGTTTATTTTGAAAAGACTGCATGCATGTAAGGAGCAGAAATTGACACGTGTTGCTGGACATTAGTAGGACAATGCACAAAGATAAGATACGAACCGTTGAATGAGGATACGTTGTGGCTGTAGCTGACAGACCCGCCATAAAACAAACTGGCATATTTTCCAATTTTATATTTTCTCTGCAGGGTTGTTCAGCATCTGGGGAAGTTTGAGCTCTACTTTCAGTGACTTGTATCATGGTTTTTATGACTACAGATGTGTTCAGTGACGCTCCTTTAACTCCTTTTAAATCATCTTAAACATGTCTCATGTTTATCTGTACTTATGCTATTTGTTGTTCTGTGAACCAGTTTGTCCAAATCAGTTCTTCTGAGGTTTGAGGTGCTGAACATGAACCTCATCTCTCTGATGTCTCCACCGTTAACTCTCTAAATCCCCCAGAAAACTAAAACATATAATAAAAGGATGTTGTCTTACCTGTGATGGAGTCATCTGAGTTCTCCTCCTGCAAACAAACTGCTGCTGTTACTGTTAATAATACTGTTGTTATTATTATTAGGACTGTTAATTATGACAGCCACAACAACACCTACTGTTAGAACTGAGATACTTCTACACTGCTTCTACAAGCAGTTCTGTTCAATCAGCTGGCTGGTAGTAAAAGTACAACCGCTGACTTCTGACTGCAGTGTGTGTTTGATCCATGACGTCTCGCCTCCTCTTCCACATTAACAGAGCTGTTTATGCACGACTGCACACGCACAAACACCCCTCTGCATCCGATACTACCGCACACACACACACACACACACACACACACACACACACACACACACACACACACACACACACACACACACACACACACACAGAACCAGTTCCCAGCTAAGACGACACTATTAATGTTCATATATAAATAAATATATATCTGTTTTACTTGGTTATTAGTGCTGATGTAGATAATGAAAGTAAAGTGTTTCATCTTACAACTCCAGAAAGCCGGATTATCTAAAATCTAATTTTCTTACTATAGTTTTGATTGAATACACAACTGTGTTTTTTAGTATTATTATAAATTTCAAGTATTATTTGTCATATGCACAACAACAATATGGAGTCAGAGGAGCGTCATAAAAAATAATAAAAAATCTGTAAAATTAAGAATATTTATGTGAAAATATAAATATAAATAAATAAAAGAATAAATAAAAAATGTAGAAATATAAATAAATAAGTCATATGCACAACAATTATATGGAGTCATAGGAGTGTCATAAAAAAGAATAAATCTGTAAGAATAAGAAAATTAATTTGGGAATATAAAGATAAATAAATGAAAGAATAAATAAATAAAAATAAAAGAATAAATAAATATGGAAATATAAAGAGAAATAACAAAATATAAAAGAATAATTATAAGCATTGATAAACAAGGTGCCTTGGTAGTGGTGATTTAAAAAAACAACAACGTATATTTAAAGTAAGTGGTTATACACAGGCTTTTTTATTTAATTCATATTGTTCAAATACATTCTCAATCTCCATATGAAGCAATGCAATATCACACTTTCAATCCAAAGTACAATCCATGAAAATGGGAAATTAAATTGCACAAATAAAAAGCTAGTAATCAAAGAACAATTCTGTATGGTACTGAATACAGAATTTGTTTTTCATTGGGTGTTTGCTGTACAGATTTTATAGCCATTTGAGACACATTTGTGATTTTGGGCTATGTAAATACAATTGACAATCAACAAACATGATTTGATTGATTTTTATATATATTAGCTGCAAAGCAATTTTATTTAAAAAGAAATCAGGATTATAAATCTTCAAAATATTACATTCAATTACGACATTTTGGAGTTTTAACAAGCAAGATTTTTAAATACATTTTAATGCATTTTCAACATGTGACAACCACAAAATTAAACTATATATGGTCAAACAAGTTGGTTAAGGTTAAACATTGTCATCAAGATTACAGAAGTTTTGTGGCATTTTCACCTTTATGTGACAGTGTAGGAAAGGCGACGTCACGCCCCTTCCGGTGGACCACCATGGGACCTTATTTCGGAAAAAATATGATCGGTAGTCAACAGAGAGAGACTAATATTTTTTTTGGTGCTGTTTCTGTTTGAGTCCATGAATCACACATAGGATGTTTGTCAATTTAAAAGATAATTTTGCAAGCCAAGAAAGTCTCAGTTTGTTGTAAAACTGCTGAAGTATCAGATTGTGAAAATAAGTAATTAGAAAGATGACACACCCAAAAGTGTGACGTCTCTCTCTCTGAAGCTACGAAGCCTGTGGTTTACAACAAACTGAGACTTTCTTGACTTGCAAAATATCTTTTAAACATCATATCTCTTATTCATGGCATAATTCAAACGGGATCAAAAAATTATTTGTCTCTCTCCGTTGGCTACTGTTCATATTTTTTCCGAAATAAGGAAACCTGGGATGTGTCGGTTATATGGCATGCAGTGAAACCACTCAGCTAATAAAGCGCTCCCAAGATTAGGTTTTCATTAAGGGCCACTCGTTAGGACTGTTACGAGATGGGAAATACATCTAGCCCTTCTTATACTGGCACTGGACATTGTCAACGTCAAATATGATTGTACTTGCCAAGCTGTTAATCAGGTATCAGCACAACAATATACAAAATATGTACGAACATAATAAGTAAGAGGTTGAAGAAGGAGCAGAAGAAGACAGGTGGATATTAGTGGAGGTTTTGAGGTGCTGAGCTTTTGTGTTAGTTTGGGGTGTAGTAGTTGAAGGAATGGAGGTTGTTGATGTCTGGGTGGTGGTGTTAGTTTGGGGTGTAGTAGTTGAAGGAATGGATGTTGTTGATGTCTGGTTGGTGGTGTTAGTTTGGGGTGTAGTAGTTGTAGGAATGGAGGTTGTTGATGTCTGGGTGGTGGTGTTAGTTTGGGGTGTAGTAGTTGAAGGAATGGATGTTGTTGATGTCTGGTTGGTGGTGTTAGTTTGGGGTGTAGTAGTTGTAGGAATGGAGGTTGTTGATGTCTGGTTGGTGGTGTTAGTTTGGGGTGTAGTAGTTGTAGGAATGGAGGTTGTTGATGTCTGGTTGGTGGTGTTAGTTTGGGGTGTAGTAGTTGTAGGAATGGAGGTTGTTGATGTCTGGGTGGTGGTGTTAGTTTGGGGTGTAGTAGTTGAAGGAATGGATGTTGTTGATATCTGGTTGGTGGTGTTAGTTTGGGGTGTAGTAGTTGTAGGAATGGAGGTTGTTGATGTCTGGTTGGTGGTGTTAGTTTGGGGTGTAGTAGTTGCAGGAATGGAGGTTGTTGATGTCTGGTTGGTGGTGTTATTTTGGGGTGTAGTAGTTGCAGGAATGGAGGTTGTTGATGTCTGGTTGGTGGTGTTAGTTTGGGGTGTGGTAGTTGCAGGAATGGAGATTGTTGATGTCTGGTTGGTGGTGTTAGTTTGGGTTGTAGTAGTTGCAGGAATGGAGGTTGTTGATGTCTGGTTGGTGGTGTTAGTTTGGGGTGTAGTAGTTGCAGGAATGGAGGTTGTTGATGTCTGGTTGGTGGTGTTATTTTGGGGTGTAGTAGTTGCAGGAATGGAGGTTGTTGATGTCTGGTTGGTGGTGTTAGTTTGGGGTGTGGTAGTTGCAGGAATGGAGATTGTTGATGTCTGGTTGGTGGTGTTAGTTTGGGTTGTAGTAGTTGCAGGAATGGAGGTTGTTGATGTCTGGTTGGTGGTGTTAGTTTGGGTTGTAGTAGTTGCAGGAATAAAGGTTGTTGATGTCTGGTTGGTGGTGTTAGTTTGGGTTGTAGTAGTTGCAGGAATGGAGGTTGTTGATGTCTGGTTGGTGGTGTTAGTTTGGGGTGTAGTAGTTGCAGGAATGGAGATTGTTGATGTCTGGTTGGTGGTGTTAGTTTGGGGTGTAGTAGTTGCAGGAATGGAGGTTGTTGATGTCTGGTTGGTGGTGTTAGTTTGGGGTGTAGTAGTTGCAGGAATAGAGGTTGTTGATGTCTGGTCAGTGGTGTTAGTTTGGGGTGTAGTAGTTGCAGGAATAGAGGTTGTTGATGTCTTGTTGGTGGTGTTAGTTTGGGGTGTAGTAATTGCAGGAATAAAGGTTGTTGATGTCTGGTTGGTGGTGTTAGTTTGGGTTGTAGTAGTTGTAGTAATGGAGGTCGCTGGTGTGTGGGTGGTTGTGTTAGTTTGGGGTTTAATAGTTGTAGGAATGGAGGTCGTTGGTGTCTGGTTGGTGGTGTTAGTTTGGGGTGTAGTTGTAGGAATGGAGGTTGTTGATGTCTGGGTGGTGTTGTTAGTTTGGGGTGTAGTAGTTGTACGGGTGGCAGTTATAGTTGATGGGGGAGATGTTGTGATTGATGGGGCAGTGGTTGTTAATAAAATGGTAGTTGTTGGTGTTTCTGTAGTTGTAGGTATGGTAGTACTACAGGGAGTTGAGGGAATGCTAGTTGTGGTAGCGGCATGGCCAGATGTAGTAGTGGGAGGAGCAGATGTGCTAGTGGTAGTAGCAGGAACTGTTGTACCACCATCTCCCTGTATATCACCGCCACCTCCACCACCACCACCACCTCCTCCACCACCACCAGCTCCTCCACCACCACCACCACCACCACCTCCTCCTCCACCACCACCACCACCACCACCTCCTCCACCACCACCACCTCCTCCTCCAGATCCTCCTTGCCCACCGTCTCCGTTATTTTCTGAATTTTTCTTTGTACTTCTTTTGGTAGTTGTAGTCGTAGTCGTAACTCTTGTAGTAGTTGTAGTTTTGGTGGTGGTTGTAGGGGCTGTGGTTGTTGGTGAAATAGTAGTTGTTGTGTCTGTAGTTGTAGGTATGGTGCTCAAGGTGGGAGTAGCAGTAGTTGAGGGAATGCTAGTCGTTGAAGGGGCAGATGTGGTTGAAGCTTGGGGTGGGCATTGGCAGTTATTTTCTGTACTCCTTTTTATGCGGCTCTTAGGAACCAAACTAACAGTTGTGTCGAGAGGACACTGGGTTCCAGGAAATACCTCAAATAAGCCATTTATGCTCAGTTTCTCATGGAGTTCTTTCAAAGTCTTTGTCTGCAGATATTCAGTATTAGATTCATCTGGAACATTGTCGCCCCAGTGTGCGCTCGCTATCCACTCTGTCGTGTTGTAACAGCAGAATGCTGACCAGAGCATGGAAGGTATATTAACCCTTTTATTGAGTTTGTTGTTCTTGCTGGGATGTGCCCCGGTCACTACAAAGCATTCAGTGATATCCTTATTGTTGGTGCAGAACTCTTTCATTCTGCATTTGGTGCATTCCTCCATTTTTGCCCAGCTGCCATTGTTGAAAGTCACTGCTTGTGGAACGATGTTTGTCAGGGTGAACGTTGAGATTTTGTCATTTGTATCAGATGCATGAGAATTTGGAAATAAATGTCCCTTATTATAGCCTGTGTCATTTCTCCTATAATCATTCTTACTGGCCTGGTAGCGGTATCCTTCGTCTCTCATGTTGCGTGGGTGTCCTTCTTTTTCAAGCTGCAAAAATTGGAAGGCTCAGTTAGTGGTGCTCATTGTATCGGTATGATAAAAAGAATCTGATTTTGATGATTCCAAAGTAACCCAAACTAATCTGATTTAAGGCCTTTGCACACAGAAACTGTCGCACATTTAAAGATAATTGTTATACTGCTGTTGGGGTGTATTTCGCAAAAATTGTTCTGCATCCAAGTTTGTTGCTGTCTCTCTCTTAAAGTGGGAACACTAGTGGATAGAGATGACAGACAAAATCCCACTCCAGCCTGACAGTTGCCAGTTAAAGTTAATTAATGATTGTATTTTCACGAGTAAGAGAAAGAAAAACATACCTGTGGCTCTATTTTCCAAGGGGTTTTGGGTCTTCCACTTGATCCTCCTCTGAACTTGTAAGCAGAAAACACTGGAATCCTGTTCTTGGTGTCGTAGAGCGTCACAAACCGTCTGTTGTTCTCAAAAGTCTGGCAAATGGGTTTGTAACGGTTCTGGTTCAGGATTCTCCCATCCTCCAAGATGCCAGGGACACGTGGTGGTGTTTTCTTCAGAAGAAACTCGCCACAGTCTGACATATTCCCCACCACTTCAGTTACTGTGGGAACGATGAAGAGGACGAGGAAGGCAGCGAGGGACAGGAGACTCCATCTCTTTAGTGAAGTCATCATCACATACTGTGTATTTTTTGGTCGGAGGAAAGAACAAAGAATTGTCAAACATTACAGTTAGCATTAGAGGGATAAAAAGCTTCAGCTCAGCATAGACGTGTCTGCATTGTTCTTCATACCAGTTAAATACTGATAAGCTTTTATGTATAATCGGGTATCATCAGCTTAGAAGGACAACCCACGTTATTGATCACATGAACATGACGTGAAGCATGTAGAGAGTCAGTAAAACTGAACCGAGAACTAACCATAAGTCACAGGTTGTATTTGAAGGCAGGCTGTTCTCATAGCTCATAGCTATACCTACGAAAAGTAATGAACTGTAATTGTATATATCCCACAAAATCATTTGTATTTAATCCATGTAATCGTGAACCACGAAGTATAAAAAGCATCAAACGCTGCGTAGGGAGATCAGGGTGGATGTTTGGTCAAAAATCATTGAACTTTAGCCCAGGAGACCAGCGTTCGTATCCTGCATGAAACCAGAATTCAGCGCTGTCTTATTTGTCACGTAACTTCCGTACTTAAGTAACGTCACTTCCATAGTTATTTTAACGCAAACCACAATATTTTCCTAAACCTAACTAAGCAGTTTTGTTGCCTAAACCTAACCAAGTCGATCTTTTCCTAAACCTAACTAAGTAGTTTTGTTGCCTTATCCTAACCAAGTTGATATTTTCCTAAATCTAACAAAGTAGTTTTGTTGCCTTATCCTAACCAAGTCGATCTTTTCCTTAACCTAACTAAGTTACTAACACTGGGGGTCATTTTAAACTTTCCTAAATGACTCATGAACTCAGGCGTAAAGTATGGCGAATTGTCCACATGGATCACAGAGAGAGGTGAGAAAGGGTAACACTAGTTAATGATCGCTAACCTACCACGGCTGCCAAGTTACTCAGACCTTCCTTCCTGGAGGGACGCCAGGTTTAAACCTGGGAAAAACTTCCTTCAAGGAAGTGCTCCTATGGTTGGCTGGTTCGTTTAACATTAATGAAAATCTATTTGTATTTCACAGAATCATCAAGTTGCACCTGTTTATACTTGTATGGATGTATAAAAATAGTTTAATACATAACAGTATTAAGGAAAAACACCGGCCGCACACACTGATTATGGCTGCCACTCCCATTTCTCTATTGCTGGCTGATAAATTAAAATGAACTGTAATAACATGCCATAGTGATGATAATGGTCTTAAACACACACAGGTGATTTCAGTTACTTGGGTTCATTAGTTTTAGTTTTGATTTCATTCTTATTATTACATGGTGTCATACATATCACAATGTATTGGTTTAACTATATATTTTTCTCCATGTATTGATATGAATATATATTTAACCTTCTGAGACCCGCGGGATCTTTAAATTTCCTATTGCACCAAAAGCGAAGGAGGTTCACTTTAAGGTTCTCAGTGAAGTATATATAATATACCCCTCTGCTGAGTTCTTAAGAAACCGTTTTGGTTTTGATCACAATAACTGCTCGTTCTGTGATGAACACATTGAAACTACCGAACATTTATTTTATGAATGTATTTTTGCTAATGCTTTCTGGGATGATTTGCATTATTGGTTGTCCACTAAATTTGAATTTTTTTTCTAATCTAACAAAGGAAAATATTATATTTGGTACGATTGTGAAAGATCCCGTTACATGACCTGGCAAATCAATTCCATAATCATTCTTGGAAAGTTTTTTAAACATAAAAATAGATTCCTGAAATCAACACCAAATTTCTATGTTTTTCATGAGGAGCTGTGTCTTTACTTTTCATCTCTGAAACATATGAAGAAAAGCAATGAAGCTATGAAGCTTTCAATGTTAGTTGAGGATCTTAACCTTACAGAGAACCCCTGTAGCACTAATAGTAGTGATGTTACGCGCTGTGTCAAGGCTTCGGAGTGTGTGTCGAGTAATCCAGGAAGTTTTCCGCGATGCGCGTATCGAGGTTTGTATCGTTTTAGACCAATTACGTCATTGATGACGTCCGAAGCCTCGCTGCCCGGCCGTACCGCGTGAGTGGTTCAGGAAGTGGTTCAGATCTTCACTGGTTGAACCAATGCCACTTTCCAGAAGTGACACAGAACACTAATATTACCCCTCCTGCAATTATTATATTAGATTACACTAAAATACAATTATTGACCAAAGGATTGGTTTACTATGTTATATACTCATAATATATGTACTATGCATAGTCTTTTTTTTTTTTTCTACAATTCTTTTTTTTAATTAAGCATAAATCAAGGAAAATATTGAGTCATTTTTTCAAGCAAAAATGCCTAAAATCAGTTTGTTCCAGCTCCTCCAGTGTTCGGATTTATTTGATATATTTGCAAACTGAATATCTTTTTAGGTTTTTAATCAGACAAAACAATACATTTGAAGGCGTCACATGCATTTTATGCCAATTCTTGACATTTTATAACATAGTACAACTGATCAATTAATTGAGAAAATAACAAATATACCAAGAAAAACTTACCGTCTTAGATTAGAGCTTCATGAAATCTGTGAAAAACAGAAGTGTTGTCCTTTATTAAACAGTAACAGCACCTCAAGTATTTCCTGAAGCAGTGAAGGAAGGAGTGGAGGTGTGGCTCCACTTTACCTTCACATCTAGAGAGAAGTGGCACAGGTCAGCTCTGATTACAGACATATACTGGGGAATTTCCCTCACTGGTGTGGGAATTAGTTATCTGTAACCAGTGGGCTTCTATAGAGTCATAGGAGTGCCATAAAACAGAATAAATCTGTAAAAGAATAAGAAACTAAATGTGGAAATATGAAGATGAATAGATAAAAGAACAAATTAAAATAAAAAAAACATTAAAATAACAAATACATATTATACGATATCTAAATAAATAAATACAATTTAAAAAATAGATAGAAAAAATGAGTAATTAATATGCAAAGAAATAAACATATTTCTAATGTATAAATATATACAGAAAAATTCACAAATAAATATGAAAATGCTTATAATTATTCTTTCATATTTGTAACTACCGGCTTTAATTACCGATCAAATATACCGATAACATTAGATTCATCATCTTTTCTGAATCTGTCCAAGCATCTCCTGTAATTCAGCAAACAGAAAATCCACCATATAGCTCGCGTTAAAGTATTATTTTATCGTGTGTGTCTCTGTAACGTGAAATGTACAGACACTTGTTTTGGGAGCCTCTCGTCGTCTTCCGTGCTGCAGTACCACCCTCCGCCTTAACTGTTACTGATGCGCCAGCAGGGGCGCTGTTTTACAAAAAAATAAAACTATTAAACATTGTTTAATAACACTGTTTTTGATTAATAAAATTGGTTGAAAACAAATTTTTATTAAACCGATGTAAAATCCACCACCAAACAACTCTTTATATGTTCTAAGATTGAATATTTCAACAATTACAGTCATGAATTTACAGATATATTTCATATATTTAAAGGTAAATATGCCTATAGATCATCAGACATTTCTTATCAGCCTCACATGACTTCCTTTTGAGTTTGTAAGTTAATAAAATAATTAATGTGACCTAAAACTGCTAAACATATAAAGACTTCCATACGAACTAGTGCTGTGAAAATATAGTTTGAAAAGTCATTAAAATCATTTCATTCAAAATATAAATTGTAGTCTGTTACGTGCCTGCAGGGCCAGACAGGCCTGCAGAGCTTTTCTCCTGTGTTGTTCTGCCCCTCCTCCTTGTCTTGCAGGTGCTTCCAGGATCCAGAGTTAATGGAGGTGATTGGAGTCCACCTGTGCAGAGTTTGCCAGCTGCTGAGTGGCTCACACTCATTCTATCCAGCCAATCGCCGTCGTGGGCTGCACATAAAAGAGGCACACTCTGGGCTCTCTCTCTCTCGCTCTGACTCATTTGTAATGAAGTATTTGAATTGTGAAGACACTTGTTTCCAGTGGGAAATTAAAGATAAGGTTTGTGGTAAGGAGGTAGAGGGCATAGGTAAGTCTGGGGTACCCTGTACACTTTTGCACGTAGGTTCTTTTCATGTCTAGAAACACTAGATTTAGTGGTTGTTGCCAACCCCTGTATGTTTTGTAAACTGTTTGTAGATAACTTAGTCAGCCTTTTGTTTGTTGTGTTTAAAGAAGACAGATTTAGTTAGGCCTAGTTTTGGTTTGTTAATTTTGATTATTTGGCACAACTATATTGTCCCTACCTCCACCACATTTGTGAACCTTCAGTTGTACTTTAATAAACTGTTAATTTTTTAACTTCACTTTGACTGTTTAATTTGGTTGTTGTTGTTAAGTTATTGTTCCACTTTGTGGACGTAACATAGTCAAACTCAAAAATGAAGGAAATCAAATTGTTAGACTCAAGTTTGATTAGATTAGATTAAAAAAATTTCATAAAATAGTGAAATGTTTTTCAAAATATTCCCAGAAACCCAAAGTGACGTACCTTTTTAAATGTCGAAAAAGCCCTTCACCACATCATAATGATAATAAGTCATATAATAAACATCCTGCTTATTTTAGCCTTAATCACGAGGCGGACAGGAAGTTGGGAGTGTAGTCAGAGCTTCATGGTTTGACGTCGACGATGCAGCTTCCCTTTACGTCCCTGAAGGCGTCGCAGTCGAAGTCGGCCACCCAGATCTTCACTCCAGCCCTGTAGGGCGTCGTTATGATCTTCAGCTTCAGCGTGGCGTTTGGCGCCAGCTCACGAAAATTGCTGACAACACACATTTTAAAGGTGTCATCAAAATCAAGAAATCATAATCAAATAAATAAATCAGTTGTAGGTAGTTGTTATACTCGGTTGCTCATGTACTGTATATTTAACAACATACTAACCTTTCCACGTGGTCTGATTTGAAAAGGCCGCTTCCAATGACGGTCAGAGAGCAGTTTCTCAGCGTCTCATTGAGTGGGTTCTTAAATTCCACCTCCATGGTCATGGTACGGTTCAGACGGGCCTCGCCCAGAACCTAAAACACAGACGGCACATCATTAATGTACTTTACATGGCACACACAAGAATATACATGCCTTCGCATAGCCACATTATCTAGAGTGTGAAATATCTCAACAACTATTGGATGGATTGGCCTGAAATTTGGTTCAGACATTCATGTTCCCCTCAGATTGAACTGCAATAACTTTGATGATCTTCTGACTTTTCCTATAGCGCCACCATGAGGTTGACATTTGTGGTTTTGAGTAGAGCTGTACTGTACTGTTCTGTACTTACAGAACCCGTTTGTGAGCTCAGTGACTCTGTCTTGTTATAAATTGGAGTTATCAGTTTTAGTCTCTCGTCACTTCCTTGCGGTTTTTACATTATAAACATCTGAGGATTGTGCCGACCTTCATGGAGATGGGAGGGTCCTCCAAGGCGATGTCGGTCTCAGTCTCATAGATGTCATCATCTTGGTGTTTGTCAATGGCCACGGCTGACACCTTCATACTGTCACAGCCCGCCATGGCTTTACTGTAGACTGAGAATGGGATCTGGAAAGGTAGGATCACATCTGTGGGACACAAAAAAAATTAATAATCTTTGGTATAATAACTGTAATAACCATTTTTTTTGTTTTGGTTTTGAGAAAATGTCTTCAAAACTCAAATAAATGGGTTGTAATGGAGCGTAACATTGAGCCAAAGTATAAGAGAATAACCGTAGACCTTGTCCAGGCAGTATCATCCTCTCTTGGGCTGTGCTCTGGATGTTGCATGCTGGTTTGCCGTTGTTCATCATGGGCTGGGCATTGACACGAATGGACATTGTCTTACTGGTACGATCTTTGTTGGTCAGCTTCAGCTTCAGCGTAATGTCCTGACCCCTCTGCATGTTGGTGTCCTGGTGAATGAAAACAAAAAGGTCACTTAAAAACGAAAATCTGATTTTTGAACGGTCAATCCTCTCTGCCCCTGAGATCATAATGTAGGTATAGATAATGTATCGTAATTAAATCTCACTGTTGTGAAGTTGCAACTGATTATTTGTTGAAAAATTTCATTACCAGTATCGACATGATGCCTGACTTTTGGTACCAAAACAATACTGTTTTCAATACTTTCCTTTGAGGAATATAATCACGTTTGGCCGAGACTGAATCATGCATGCATAAATAAATAAATAAATAAATACAATTTAATAATTAATAAATACATTTTAAAATAAATAAAAATAAATGCAAAAATAAATAAATATATTTAAAAGTTAATAAAAAAATAAATAATAAAAGGGGAAATTAAATAGAGTAGAAAGATAGGGGAAGTAATACAAAGATAAATAAATAAGAATCAAATTAAAACAGAAATATAAATGTATGTCACATTTTATCAATGAATTAATGCCTACATTTATTTTTAATGTTATTTTTGGTTCATTTAAATTTTAATGGCATTTTTATTTATTTATCTATTGAGTCATTTTATTTATTCATTCATTCACTTTTTAATTTGGCAGGTTCCATCCTCCATAGCTAACACCCTAATCTCAAATGGTGAACATACCTCATTATACCTGCTAAACATCGGCATGCTGATATTAATATCAGTTTGATATCGGGCCCTACTTCTTGCCGACTTGAAAAGGACATGAGTTAGAAATATCTAAAAGAATACCTTCAAGCCACATACGTTCATTCTATCATGCAGAATTTGTTCCCATCTTGCATTATTCATAGTTGCACATTGCCCCTCGGCATCTTGGGTTTTACCTCTTGGATTTTCATCTCCACCTTTAGCGGCCCCTCCTCTCCACAATCCTCTTGAGCATCTCTTGAGTTCAATCTGGTGAACGCACGCTTGAAGACGGCCCTCTCCTTTGTACTGCCTGTTGGGAAAATACCCATCATTCAGTTAAATCAGGGCTGAGAATCACAAGGTCATAGGGTCATAGAGGCTTGTAGTGTTTTGGGTAGCTGCTATGGTGTTACTAGATGGTTGCTTTGGTGTCCTGGGTGGTTGTTAAGGCATTAGTGGTTGGCTGCCTGGATGTTGATCGAAAATATGGGTGATTTGTCATGGTTGCTAGGGTGTTGCTTGGTAGTACTCGTCGTACTTATTGGTTTCTTCTAATGTTTGCGATCTGGAAATTTATGTTTAAGTACTGTGGCAGCGTGTGGAAAACGCCAGCCGTGCTGCTTTCATCCAAAGTTTTGCAACCAAAACCTGCGCGCTGTGATGGCGATGATGAAGTTGTGGTAATTTAGCAGGAAGCCTCACTGACTAAACTAAAAAAAAGTCAATGATAAGATAAATAGATTTCCAGCAAAGTAAATCCCTCACAGTAGCTTTACTGCTCGATTTCTCTGCGTCTGATTTTTCATCTGGATGTTGTGGCGTCCCAAAGCTCTGGGTAGCCCTGCACTAAAATGATTAACTTCTCCTCCACATATTTACCGTAGACGGATATTTACAGAAAGAAAAGATATCTGCTGGCTGTGATTGGTTGTTCCTCGTCACATGACAGGGTGCGTTGCTGCCTTCCAAAAGTTGGCG
This sequence comes from Sebastes fasciatus, assembly GCF_043250625.1. Lineage (NCBI taxonomy): Eukaryota > Metazoa > Chordata > Actinopteri > Perciformes > Sebastidae > Sebastes > Sebastes fasciatus. The sequence continues at coordinate 22,804,644 of NC_133816.1, forward strand.
ACGTCGCTCTCGCTTTTGAGCGCTCTCGATTTGAAGGACTTCTGCTCAGTAAGTCCTTACCTTCTCTGTGTTTGTAGCTGTTTGTGATATCACTTCTACTGTTCAAGCCAACAGTCTTGGTAGAGATGCTCCGACCTACTGAGGCGGTGTCGGAGTGCATTCTCCTTTTGCCCTGAAGAAAATAAATAAAGAACTTCATTAGTATGTTTGCCTACGCAATAATTATTCGTTCGTACCTCAATTAAGAGAATAACTTGGACTGAAAGTATAGTATCTAGTGGCACTGACCATCCACTTGACAATGTCGGCGTTGACCTCAGAGAAGACAAATGGCACGTCATACTTCTGTACGTCGGCGTCGCCCAGGAGGATGGCAGCGACCGGGGCTGGACCACAGCAGTACACACCTGGGGCAAGAAAAAACACTTCTAAAAAGGCTGTGCCAAGGATCGAATCCTGTGAAGCACTCTTTTGTTCTTTTACAAAACGTATTTGTGCATCGTCAGAGTGCATTTATTTCTGAAAGAAACAAACAAAATTTTGTTCACCGCCACTCTTTTCCTGCGGTGTGGGATCCAAGACTTGCCAGCCGTCATATCTGTCACCTTTCTGGAGGTCTGGTCGTTTCATCCATCCCTCCACCCACACATGGAAGTTCCTGCATTACACAGATACGTTTCTCAAAGGTGGGACCTAATGGTGCTTTCTGGTTGCTAGGGTCGTCTCATTGATAGGGTGTCAATAAGTGGTCCGGATGATTGTCTAGGTGTTAGTATTTAGTTGCTCAGTGGTTGTTAGGGTGTTGTTTTGGGCAATTTCAAGGGTGTTTATGATGATTTGTGATTTATGAAGTGCTAGAAAGTCGATGTCAAAATTCTGAAAACGTACGGTCAGGACTTGAGACTAACGGCGTCCCCTAGCGAGGATGATAGAAAATGTGTTTGGGAAGCAGTATACTCACTGATCCAGTGATATTTTGGGTGAACCTGAATTATGGAACTGGTTTTCTTTGGAAACAAGACCTGCTAAATGGCCTTGTCCAACGAATGTCTTTTAATTTTATGTACCGTTTCTATCAAAAAGGAACAAAACAGAATAATAAGTCTGACTGTTTGCTGGGATATCATCTCTCTGGAGGCTGGTCTTACCAGATAGAGTCTGGGCTCTTTGAGTCTTGTAGTCCGTAGTCGTCATAGTGCTTATCGATAGTGAGGCTGTTGTTTGTGTCGTGAGCTGAGTTGAAGTTTGTGACAACCCGACATGGGATACCCAGGAACCGCATCACTGAAATCACATTTAAACATTCACAAACACAAAAACTGATCAGTATCTCAGCTTTCCTGATATTTGATGCCAACATTGTGATGCACATCGGACGGTACCTGTACACATTACACCAGCGTACACCCAGCACTGTCCGTACTTGACTGGGTGGCAGTTGTTTTGATACCAGCGCTGAAGGATGCTGACGCTGCCGTTCCAGTGGGTGGGCCTTACGCCATCGTGGTAGTCGTCATGCCAGCGTCCCTCTAACACACCTCGATCACCGTTGCAGTTGATCTGGAGATTACATCAACAAGTCTGTGTTGAAATTGGCAGGACGAGAGCTAGTTAACGTTAGCTGTTAGCTCCGTGCAGAATTGTCCTTTTAACCGGCTGCTAAAAGGTAACGCTAACTAGCTCTCGTTCTGCCGATTTCAACACAGGAGGTGACATTGATTTATATTATGATGCGTTCAGGCTCTATTCAGTAAAAGGAGCGAAGATTGGGTGTGTATATGGTGTGTTCAAATGTAATCTTGTAAAATGGCTTTAATAAATACAGTTTGAAGTAGATGTTTTCTCAGCAATATAAAATAGATAATAGAGAGGGAATTAAGAAGTGTTTAACTCGAATTGGTATCGAGAATCATGGAATTTCACTAGTCATGGTATAGACTACAAACTTTCTGGTATCATGACATCCCTAAAGACAAGGACAGCACGCCAATTTGACTTTTTTTTATATTGCCACAGGGATGCCCTTCTTCAGCACATACTCTGGCAATTTGGTTCACATATCCCATTGCTGGAAGAAGTACTCAAACTTTTCTTACTAAAAGTATTCCATTCTGGGAAATGGAATAATGAAACTGAAAGTAAATCATACTCGTCATCATTTTTAACCTACCATGGCGCTGACGACTCGGCTGACATAGATGGGGTTACAGCGAGCAGAGACGTCATCAGCCGGGTCTTTGGCGTGTTTTGGGTTGACGTCCAACATCTTGAGACAAATGTCCACCATTTCCTCCTCAAACTAGGCAGGAAGACACAAGTTAGGAGTTGTACTATTCAATTCAATTTATTTTTATATATAGCGTCAAATCATATCAGAAGTTATCTCAAGACACTTTTCATATAGAGCAGATCTAGACCGTACTAATTTCGCCGTTGTTTCTCACATACAAGAGTCTTAATTCTTTGTTTTAGGCATTTAAACAAATGACAAATGCTGTACTTTTTCTTGTCAGGACATCATTCATTTCTGAGAACAAGCTCAACCAACGCTCTGAAGCAATGTAGGATAGTCTATCCTATTAAGTCTACCATCAGTCGGACGCTCACCTGTCCAAAGACCCAGGCCATAGAGCGGAGGTACGTTGACGTTCCCCGATAGATAACTCCCTGTTCGTTCATCACATATTCTTGTCTTTCCGTCTCATCAGGAAGATACACCCAGTCATCTGCAATCAAACACACAAAAGTATAAAGCACTTTGGCAGTTGGATGTTTGTCTTGGTTCAGTTGGTCTCAGTTGATCCATGAAGACGTCTACTTGGAAGTTCTTCATATCAGTTATTGAAAGTCACAGATTCTTTATTTTCTTTCTCAGGGATTCGCTACCTACCTGAGCACCAGGGGTTGAAGAGCACCACCAGCGTTCCCAGAGGTGTCTTGTCCCTCCCGGTCCTCGCAGACAGCGAGTACTTCCCCACTGGAGCGTCGGCCGGCGGGGTCACGGACAGGGTCACGATGCCCCTCTGCAGGTTAGCGCTCTTGTCGATATTGTACTTCCATATCGCCTTGACGCCACTGGCGTACATGGGAGATGGGTTACCAAACTCAGACCGGGTCCCACGCTGTTCTGATGGAGCAGGACCTGGAGAGGAAGGGGGTGGGATGGGGGAGATGGTGTTCTTTATATTCTTACACATCGTCATCAGCCAACTGTTCAGCTCATCTCAACAGTGTGAATGTTTGGTAATGTACCCGTCTCCACGGCGAGGGTTAGTGTGTCATGGTTATGGAAAGGTTGCGCCATTTCCAGGGTCAGAAGGAAGGACTGGCCCCGCCTCACAATCAGCTGCTTCGTTGTGATCTCGATGGTGCGATGGGCGTTGTTGTTGGACGAGCAGTTGAAGTCCACCTTCTTAATCACTACAACAGAAAAACACGATATAAACACAAACAGAATCACAATGAATTCAGCATATTTATTCTATCCTCTGCCATTTTGATTATAGAATTAAAGGTACTATTGATAACATTTAGCCACTAGATGTCGCACTCTCCCACCCCGTTCTATTGCATTCACTTCACAACAAGTGGTTGCCAGTTCATTGCACAACCTGCGTACCTTATGGTCGAGTGGAGTGAGACACGTGATACCAACATTGTTATACTATTTTCTCACAAGCCTTGGTAGAAGTGGGAACCAAACGTTGGATATCTTCCACAAAAACAAACAAAACATTCATTTTGGACACGTCAAAAAAATGTTTTTTTTTTAAAAAGCGATTCCGCACCTTTCTAAGAGCTCTGTAGATGTAATTTTTTAATAATTATTATTATTAGTCTACATAAAAATGTTATCAATATAACCTTTAATCAATGAATCTATGAAATGTCAAAAAGAGATGAACAAATTACAACTTCCCAGAGCCCAAGACGACGTCTTTAAATGTCATTTCATTCAATCAAAAGTCCAAATTTTAAAATCAATAAATGACAAAGAAAAGCAGCGTCATTTAAAAAGTTTGAAGCAGAGAAAATGATTTTTATTTTTTAACTAATTTTTGCTTTAAAAAAAACGATTGATTATCAAAATAGTTAGTTGTTGAGTTTCTTGGTACGGCGGTTTGGTGTCTGGTATAATTTTCACCGATCCACAATCCCGTCTGTCTACATACTGAAACTATCAGTAATTATCTCTGATGAGATGGATTAGAGAAGGTTCTCTCTCTGAGACTCCACGCCCATAAAACCTCATGTCCTCATAAGATGCTGCTTCGGATTTTTAACGGGTTTGGGGCTAAAAAACAAATCTGAATTTCAAATTATGGTGGTGGATTTACTTTTTTTTATTGTTGTATTGGTGTTTTATTAACTGGATTCCTCATTAGCTGACGCCTTGGCGACCACTAACCCTTCTGGGGTCCACAGAAATGACAAGACATAAAACATACAGTTAAAATAGCACAGTCAAATACAGTATAGGCAGATATGTAGATGTATAGAACAGACAATAAACATTATGATTTAGTCATTGCATTCATAACTTCTTCAAAGAAGAATAAGAGGCTACAAATGCAATAAAGTTCCAGTCATATGGCCGTTATTTAACGGTACATTACTGTGCGTTTGAGGAGGTTTGTTCTTGGGATTGGAGGTATCAGTTTACCTGAGCTTGCATTCCTTGTATGATGGCTATGTCTGCTGCTTCTGTTTTGTACTTGGTTGTAGAAATATTTAGGTGTGAGATTAAATATTGATCGACAAAAGACTCTTTTAAATAGCTGATTCTTGCTCCATCACATTTTTTAAACTTTAAATCTAAATTTAAAAATGACAGAAGGAAGAAATGCCTTTTTTTAAGAACGTGATTCAGGATGTTAATAACATCAATGTAATAGTTTAATTTTTGGAGTTACAAAATGACTTCAAGTAAAATAAATTTAGACCTCATTGAATTATAATGTGGATGAAACAGATTGAAGTTAAAAACGGTTCAGGAGAGGAAATAAATTGTGAGACTACAGGGTAGAAAAATAATTCTTATTATACTTTAAAAAAATTATGATTTTATCAACAGAATATTTAAATGCCCATTTTGCTTAGAGTTTTTAAATTAAATGATTGAAATTTTATCTTTTTGTTTGTTTTGTTTTAAATGTATTATAATTATAATAATAATTATTCTTCTATACTTTCTTCTCCAAAAGGGATAAAAGATAACAGATTAAATAACATAATCATATTGATGTTTAAACTCAAAATAATCAATTCAGTGTTTCCTATAGACATCAATGTAGCATTCATCAATTATAATAAATACAAAAAAAAAAAAAACTCATACATACAGCCACTTCACACTACATATAGGGCTGCAACTAACGATTGTTTTCATTGTCGATTAATCTGTCGATTCATTTCTCGATTAACCGATTAGTTGTTTGGTCTATAAAATGTCAGAAAAATGTGGATCAGTGTTTCCCAAAGATGACATCCTCAAATATCTTTTTTGTCCTCAACTCAAAGATATTCAGTTAACTCTCACAGAGGAGTAAAGAAACCAGAAAATATTCACATTTAAGAAGCTGCAATCAGATAAATGTTTCTGTTTTTTCTTAGAAAATGACTCTTATCAATTATCAAAATAGTCGGCGATTAATTTAATAGTTGACAACTAATGGATTAATCGCTGCAGATCTATCTATCAATACTCACTGTTTGCCATCCTGTCGGTGTTTGCAGTGAGTCGATCTTTCTTGTTTGAGAAGCTCCGGTCTGAACTCAGATCAACTCTGAAGTGGCCTCCCGCTCTTTAAATACTCAACGATTCTTTACTTCCTCAACATGATAAAATTCCACAACCAACGGAGCATCAGCTAAGAGCAGACGGGTAGGATTACTTAACTACTGGGAGAAACCAGTTCAAATCTCCATTTCATTGTACTGGGAGTCAATCGAGGTCAGGCGGTTCATAAAGATTTTATCACATTAAATCTCTTTGCTGCAGACGCCAGCAGACTCACGGATCGTTGACAAGCATGATAAGTACTCACTGATGGAAGTCAGCTGCAGAAAGTTAAAGAATAATAACACTGTATAATAACCATCAGTTTTAAAGGTAGAGTGAAGATACCGGTATCATATGAAACTAGAAAACCATGTCATACTAGCTTGTAGGGATGCACTGATACCGGTATCAGGTATTGGGTCCGATACTGTGCTCGTACTTGCAAAATTGGCTCTGATACCACTTTACGGCGGAGTGACGTTAACCTCTCGTCACCATTTTTCAGGTCCTCACACTCCATCTCCCCTACAGTGCGGGTAGCTTGTCATGAAGGAGGTTAAATAACGCTCCAAACTTACGCTAAGTTTTGGCGAGGAAAAACTGTCAAGGCCATTTTCAAAGGGGTCCCTTGACCTCTGACCTCCAGATCAGTGAATGTAAATGGGTTCTATGGGTACCCACGAGTCTCCCCTTTACAGACATGCCCACTTTATGATAATCACATGCAGTTTGGGGCAAGTCATAGTCAAGTCAGCACACTGACACACTGACAGCTGTTGTTGCCTGTTGGGCTGCAGTTTGCCATGTTATGATTTGAGTATATTGTTTTATGCTAAATGCAGTACCTGTGAGGGTTTCTGGATCAATATCTGTTATTGTTTTGTGTTGTTAATTGATTTACAATAATAAATATAGACATACATTTGCATAAAGCAGCATATTTGTCCACTCCCATGTTGATAAGAGTATTAAATACTTGATAAATCTCCCTTTAAGGTACATTTTGAACAGATAAAAAATGTGATTAATTTGCGATCAACCGTGATTAACTATTATTACTAACTAACTATTATTCGATTGACAGCCCTATTGTTTACTAATTATTAGTAATGCTATGATTCATGTTAATTTAACAGTTTATTGTTGCACTAATTATATACTATATTATATCATTTTGTAATTTATATATTTGTATTTGCAGAAATCTCCAAATGTCAAAAGTTTTTGGTACCAAATCACAGCATAGCTTTTTCTATGGTGTTCCTCAAGGTGACTTAATAGTAATAAAGTTTACTTACAATGGATTCATATTTCTTAGCTTCTTACCTTTCAAAGGAGACCAGATGTATGCATGTAAGCCTCATGGTTGAGGAGCTAGACCTGATTCATTTTGGGTATAGTTATTTTGGGCGTTTTTACCAAGAGATAGGGCTTAACAGGTTAAGTTAAGTTAAGTATGTTTCTATAATTTATTATGATATTTCCATTTATAAATATGGGAATCCAAATGTTGCTGTGGCCAAAAGGTCAAGAGAGTTCGTCTCTCAGACAGCAAGACGTCAGGCTTAATCGGTAGGAGACAGAAATCAGATGAGACGGACAGATGTGGAGGTACTTGTAGAACTAGACGGGGTAGGGCCAGATGTCGAAGTGAGAGGACCAGATGTAGACTGAGGAGGGCCAGATGTTGGAATGGGAGGACCAGATGTAGACTGAGAAGGGTCAGATGTTGGATTGAGAGGACCAGAAGTAGAGTGGGAAGGGACAGATGTGGAGGTGAGTGGGGCAGATGTTGAAGTAGGATAGCCAGATGTTGAAGTAGGATGGACAGATGTTGAAGTGAGAGGGCCAGATGAAGACTGGGGTGGGACAGATGTGGAGGTAGGGTTAGAACTAGACGGGGAAGGGCCAGATGTAGTAGGGAGAGGGACAGATGTTGAAGTGGGAGAGCCAGATGAAGACTGAGGAGGGCCAGATGTTGGATTGAGAGGACCAGAAGTAGACTGGGAAGAGCCAGATGTAGTAGGGAGAGGGCCAGATGTTGAAGTGGGTGTAATGGAGGGGGGGCAGTTGCAGTTGTTAATTTGAGGGTAAAGCTGAGTAACAGTAGAGTGGAGAGGACACTGCGTCCCAGGAAACACTTTAAACCCAGAGCCCGTGATCCTCAGTTCCTGGTGGAGTTCCTCCAGAGTCTTCGTCTGCAGATGTTTCTCTTTAGGTGGGACGTTGTCGCCCCAGTGAGCGCTCGCCAGCCACGTCGACATGTTGGAGCTGTAGCAGCAGAATGCTGACCAGAGCATGGAGGGAATATTGATCCTGTTCTTGAGGAAGTTGTCGGTGCTGGGTTGGGCTCCAGTCACCACCAAGCCTTCGGTAACTCCGTTGTTGTTGTCGCAGTACTTGTCCATCACACATTTGATGCACTTCTCCATTCTGCTCCAGCTCCCCTGGTTGAATTTTCTTGCTTGTGGAACGATGTTGGTCAGGGTGAAGGTGGACCTTTTGTCAGAGATGTTGAACGCGTGAGAGCTCGGGAATAAATGTCCTCTGTCAAACACTCCGTTGTGTCTGTAGTCAGAGTCTCCAGCCTGGTGGTTGTAGGTCGTCTTGTTTCTGTCTCCAACCACCATGTTCTTGTCATCGTCCTCCTCAAGCTGCAAGAGTTAAAGCAAAGAGGTGAAAACCTGATGCTTTTTTGACAGCTCGATGGCGCTGCTGCCATTTTGGACTGAAAACACCAATGAGTCTGTGGCCCTGGATGTATAAAGAAACTGTAAATCAGAGGATCATTTTTTTTTTAGGTAAATCAATTTCCCAGTAGGAACACTTAAATAGCCCTGATTTAAACCATTATGTCCTAAAAGTGGTTAAATTAACTAATATCTGAATCCAGAGTTATTTTCCTCGGCATAATGAACGTGCATCAGACCCACGGGACTGCACCGCTATGTACACTCATATGACATATCCGGTTCTGCCAGCTTCCTGCTAGCTGTATGCGGCTGTAATAATGCATATATTGGCTGTAATTCATCACTTTTATTATCTTCTAATACACCCATGGGCTGTAAGCTGTAAAGCCTGTACCGTGGTGGATGTATTAACATCTCTGTTCCGAAACAACCGGCTATCGGCCAGTAGCTAGTAGTGCTAGTAGCATGACATCAAAAGAATTTAATGTATTTGTAGGCTATTTACTAACATATATAATCTCGTCTACATCCATGCTTTGTGATCCATTGGACTCCATTTTGGATCCTTGACATGAAAAAGTTTAAGATTGCTCTCAAAATCTGTGTGCTGGATTTTTTTAACTTCCATTTATGTCCATCGCTCACTTTATGCTCCTCTGGGAAGCGAAAAAGTTTAATAAATAAAGTAAATAAGTAGGTAAATAGTTATAATAGTAAGTATATCTATAATACTCTTAATGTTCAACACAGGCCATTCCAGTAGAGACATTGACAATAGAATATAAATAATTTAGTTTTACTCTTATACGGTTCTTTGTAGGCGGACGTTTTACTGGCGTCCGGTAGTCGCTTTCAGTCCAAAATGGCGAAGGCGTAGCTCTGCTGCTGGGAGCTGATGTTACAACAAACTATTGACTTTCACTTCTTAGCAATATGCGTTCTTTGGTTAAAGTCTAAGTTACTGATGTAGGCAGAGTAGCACAACAGAGTAACATCAAATATACAGTAAAAATGCCGTTATGACTAAGAAGAACACACCTGTGGTTCTATCTTCCAGTTGTTTCGGGGTCTCCCTCCTAACCCCCCTCTGTACTTGTACGCAGAAAACACTGGAATCTTGTTCTGGGTGTCGTAGAGCGTCACGAACCGTCTCTCGTTCTCAAAAGTCTGGCAAATGGGTTTGTAGCGATTCTGGTTCAGGATCCGCCCGCCCTCCAAGATGCCTGGGACCTGCGGCGGAGTTTCCTCGAGGAGAAACTGGTCGCAGTCCGACACCGACTTCACTACTTCAGTTACTGTGGGAATGATGGACGGGAAGAGGAAGGCGGCGAGGGGGAGGAGGTATCTCGTCTTCGGTGACGTCATCGTCAAACACGGATGTTGTAATTCCAACGTTTGGTCACTACCGAAATTTGCTCCAAAGCCCGGCGTTCCTCCTGGGGGCACGAGAATGGAATGTTCAAATGGAATGTTCAACATCTAGCATAGCAACAGTAACCAAGGAGGGCGGGGCTTAGCTAACAGTCAGTTACTTCTTAGTATCAAGATGAATGATTCACAGACTAAACATCCTCCCACGGTAGTTAAACTGTGGTTACATTTAACAGACTAATTCATCTAATGCAGGGAAAACATTATAAAGTACATCAAATCAAATCAGTTCTTCATGAGGGTGCTAGAAATAGATACCAAAACTGATAATAACAATAAGCCAAATAAACATTTTTAAATGGTTGATCTAATGCTGCGTCTATTTTCTTTTACTTTTAGAAAGTTGACAGTAATAAACAAGTGAAATATCTGTGTGTGTATGTTTTGTATATTTATTTTGGTATGAGTTTACTTCAAATATGTCAAAATATATGCTTGGGAGTTATGATATTTATGATGATATGTATGATACTAAAAAATTCAAGGAAGCCAACATCTCGGAGTAAAATCAATTTTTTTTCTTCTTTTTAAAAAAACATTATTTATGGAGAATTTTTAAAATATGTTTAGAAATAAAGCTGTCAAGACTCAGATCATGACTGTAGCATTTTGACAGGAACAAATATATTAATAATCAATGATTAAAAAAAATAATTAAGAAGCCCATTATATTTAATCACACTGTAAAAAAAACATTTATTTCATGTAAATATAAAAATTACAGCTATGCTTCTGCTAAATGAATACTTTCAATGTCAAATGTGAGGAAAAATCTCCTAAAATTAATAGAAATGACATATAAACAGGGGAATGAACTCCAAAGAAGAACTTACCACCTCATGGACCGGCTTCCCAGAAGTCATCTAAACGGTTTCTTGGTGTTTCTACTGCAGTGGAAACCAGACGGACTTCCTCAAATATCAAACAAGCTTGTGGAGGAAGTCTAAATTATAGTGTTCATTCAGCAGTTTAGAACAATGGAGAAGAGGATGTGCTAACTTTCACTCATGCATTCGTCTTAATGAACCTTTACGTATCCAGATGCTCAGTTCACTTCAAACTGACTTAAGATACTCCGAAAATTCACGAAGGGATTGCCCGAATTTTGCGGTTGCAAATAAGACACAAAAAAATTGTGTAATTCTCAAAGTATCCACAAAGGGTGAAACGCACCCGTAACTGCGCTGCCAAGCAAACAGCGTCTCTGTGCTCTTGTGCTATTTGCATGTATTTTAATACGTAATATGCAGACATTTGGTGCCAAATTGGCCCCTTGTGACAAAAACAGTCCAATTCACAAAGATCGGCACTAATAGCTACACGCCGTTACGGTGAAATTATTAGTGTCTTCAGAGAGTTGGTGGTAACTGAAGCGCCAAGACTTTCCTCCCGCTTCAAATCATGCCATCTACTTTTAATTAAGGATGCATCAATCCGACTTTTTCAGTCCCGATGCTGATAGCGATACCTGGGCTTCGGGTATCGGCTGATACCGAGTACCGATCCAATACCAGTGTTTAATTAATAAGCTGTATTACTCACTGTGTGGAAGTGACTGGGATCATTCTGTTATGTGTAAGACAACATCAGACTTGACTTAAACATCACTTTCCTAACTTTGTAAAGCAAAAAGTGACCAATAAATACAGAAATGTATTTTTATTTAATTGTTCTTTATTATTAAAATGATAAATCATGCACCAGCAACTTGGTAACAAAATCCTCAAAATTTGCAGGAATTATAATTCAAGTGTAAACCTTTTTTATTGCAGCGACAAATTAGTCAAAACTTAAACGGAAATTAAAATAGCAGTGAATAACAGATATAGTATTTAAACATAGAATTGAGTTGAATGGATCGACCCCATTGATTCAGTATCGGCCTGATATCCGATCCGATAAATATTTTACCTCTTGCTTTTGTCCCGAGTATCGCTCATGTTTTTGAATTTCCTCAACTTGGAAAGCACTTTGTGCTTATAGCTTGAAAAGTGCTCCATAAATACAAATTATTATTATTATACAGTCTGAAGGTATGCGTTTGAAAACACCAACAGCACTGACGGACTGGGATATTAAATCCCAAATATGATTCCTCTCTGTCGTGTTTAAATATGAAAATATGAGTTGGACTCAAAAGCTGCGAAACTTTATCGGCGTGACTTGGACCTTGTGACGGTTGCAAATGATGCACATTAATTCATGGTGACAACAGCGGCAGCAGCAACCCATTCTTTGTGAATTCAGCCCTCAGACACTTTATATAGCAAATCTAAGATGGTGCAGTACTATTAATATTCATGTGCTGGATGTAACTGAAGTTACATATAAGAAGATTTGCACTGCGGCTAAATTAGTCATTGGACTAAAGTGGAATGAAACAAAGAAACGAGTCACAACCGAGTCCTTTCTGGAAGGAAAATGAAGCTTGATATTGTGTGTTGTTCTACGTTTGTTAGCTGACACCGTTCTCTTTAACACTGACAGATCTCTGACTAAAAGACTTCATGTTTGACTGGGAGGAAACGAAGCAGCGAGGCGGATCCACAGAAACATTTGTTTGAAAAGTACTGAGCTGATGTGTCCATCAGTTCATGTTCAGTTGTCGTCCTAAAACGAATCCAACATGTTGTGGACGCAGCTTCAGTTTAAGGTCTGGGTTGTGAGCCGTACCGGTGACTTGGTTGGATAAACAAACGTGATTGGTGGATGATGATTGGTCCATCCTCTCCATCTGATTGGTCAGTTCCAGACACCGTAATCACCATTACAGCATGTTGTCCATATAGTCATCGTGGTGTACTTTAGATGATAACTGCCGTAACACCCTGAGGAATGGCAGGTTACCACGGAGCGGGAGCTAGGGGCCAACATGACGTGGGGATGGTGGAAGCACCTGATTGGTTATTTGATCAGTTTGGGGGAGGAGTGTCACCCTCCAGGGCGTCGTAGATCATGAGGCAGAGCATAGAGAACGACGGACGCTCATCTGGTCTCTGGAACAGAGAAGAAAAACCATAAATTCAGATGTAATTATTTCAAGCGGTCCCTGAACGCAACCGTTTATAAATGCAGCAGAGGAGGAACATTTTGCATTTATTGCATTTATGTGAAACTATCGAACAATTTTCTTATTGCTACTTATGAAGTGTCTATCGCGCGGTATAAATTTTGAATTTTATCGTGATAAATTTCTGAAATGAAAAATTGTGATACATTTTCCTAAAATGAAACATTTTATTGTGAAAAAGATTCTGAAATGAAACATTTTATTGTGAAAAAAATTCTGAAATGAAACATTTTATTGTGAAAAAAATTCTGAAATGAAACATTTTATTGTGGAAAATTTCTGAAGTGGAACATTTTGTTATGAAAAAAATTCTGAAATGAAACATTTACTGTGGAAAAATGTCTGAAATTAAACATTTTATTGTGATAAATTTTCTGAAATTGAATATTTTATTGTGATAGATTTTCTGAAATTAAATATTCTATTGTGAAAAAAAATCTGAAATGAAAAATTTTATCGTAATAAATTTTCTTAAATAATTTTTTTTGCGTAATTTATCACGATAAAATGTTTCATTTCAGATTTTCTTTCAAAATAAATGTTTCATTTCAGAAAATTTATTACGCAAAAAAAATTATTTTAGAAATGAAACATTTTATTGTGAAAAAAATCTGAAATTAAACATTTTATCGTGATAAATTTTCTGAAATAATTTTTTTTGCGAAATAAATTTTCTGAAATTAAACATTTTATCGTGATAAATGTTATTATATAATATATAATAATTATTAAATTGTGTTTGGGTACCATACTTACTACGGTATTATATACGGTACTTCATCCAGTATGTTTAGAATAAAAACACAGAAACACATTGCTTCTCACGGCTCTCACCTCGTGCCAACTGAGCTCCATGATGTCATAGATGGCGGGCGTGGCCAGTTTGGGCCTGTAGAGGCGGAGACCCTTGGTTACCAAGGTAACCACCTCGTGGTTCTGACTCTGTTCGAACGGCATGCGACCCTCGGTGAAAACCTCCCACATCAACACACCTGGACACACAAACGGTGGAGCTTTATTGTAATTAATAAATGGTCAAATATATTTTTAAAAAAGAGGCTGCTTGGATGTGATGTGTATACTTGATGATTTATTGACGTTAAAGTGTGCGTACCGTAGGACCAGACGTCTGATTTGCTGCTGTATTTGCAGAAGTTAAAGACTTCGGGAGGCGACCACTTCACTGGAAACTTGGCACCTGATGAGCTGGTGTACTGGTCGTCTAACACGTATCTACGAAACACACATTTAAATGGGACAGGAAGTGCAAACCTTGTTTTAGGTCACTCTAAAAAGAGGACGGATGAATAAACAATAATAAATTTGTACCTGGTCATGCCAAAGTCAGACACCTTCACCACCAGAGAGTCGTTCACCAGACAGTTCCTGGCCGCCTGCAGAGGAACACAAACAGTCATATTAGAAACCTCATATTATAGTAGTAGTATGTACTGATAAGGCCAAAATGTAGCATGTAGTATGCAAACAAAAGCAAAATCTACAGTAAAAATACCTCAAACCAGTCTACCTCGCCTGCTGTATTCTACAATGCAAAGCGATGGACCGGTACAGGCTATGTTTACAACAACAACAACAGCAAAAACAACTAGTTTTTTGACATTTTTTGTAGCTATTTCATCACTAAATTCACTTCTGAACGTTTTTGAGGCGAGAAATCAACTGTGTAGATTTTAAATATTGACAGTTTTTGAGTAGTTCGCTCGCCAGCCGGCCAGTGACGCTCACAGGCCGGCTACAGAGCAGCAGAGTGGCGAGGAAAGAGGTATGAGAAACCTGCCGAGACAACATTTACTCTAATATCTGGAGGGAGATCAGTCCACTGTTTTGAATTGATTGCGTTGTGTTTTAGGACGGGACACGGTTTGTTAACGAGTTCTACGAGGAGTCAAAGCAGCTGTGAAAACCAGCCACAGTGTAGTTTATTAATCAGATTCTGGGATAAGAAGTTCCTGTGGTGTAAAAGTGTCAATAGAAACCAGTCAGGATGAAAACCCAGAACCCTGAACTGTAATATGAGAGCGTCCTGCAGTTACCAGGTCTCTGTGGATGAAGCCGTTGGCCTCCAGGTGCTCCATGCCCTCGCAGACGTCCAGGCAGATGCTCAGCAAGGACCCCAGGCTGAAGCTGCCCCGCCGCTGCCTGAGGAAGTTCAGCAGGCAGCCGTGCTCCATGAACTCCGTGACGATGTAGATGGGCTTCTGCTGGCTGCAGACTCCGTACAGCTGCACCAGCTTAGGGTGAGACAGTCTCCTGGAGAAAACACACACACGTTATAGACAGGGAGGCGATGGACAGGTAGAAGTTCACTCTGATGGATGAGTTTTAATGAACACAGCCGCCACATAATGACCTGCATTTAACTTGCTGAAACCTGAAGCGTATCACTCTTTAGTCTATTTTCTTTCATCTTGCTTTAGTTTTTATTTACAGCTGCCTCACGGAGCCAAACTACATTTTTTCGTGACGCCTAGTCTCTCGCATCGCAACGCCACGCCACCAAAATGCATTGCGCGGCTGCTTACATAGACAATGAATGGGGGGCGTGGAAAGCACGGAGCCTGTGGACACACACCATGAGAATCAAATGGTAAGTTAATGAATACTTGTTTACTAGTAAAACTTCTGAACCTCCTGAACAACTATTTAAAACTAGTTGTTACAAACTGAAGCGTAGACCAGACCGGCCGAGCTCCCTTTCGGGGGAAAGGATCACGCACACATCTTTGCTATTGGTTGAGGCTGCGACTTCGCTGGTCAAAGTTTACCAATGTTCAACTCACAAGATGTGAATTTACTTCACCCCTTTGCTCGTACAGAATGGAAGTTAACAGGAGGCAAATATTCGCCAGAGTTAATTTTTCCCGTGCCCTTACATTGAGGAAATGTGTCTTTGACATGAATGTGATTTCTGTCAGTTACAGGCCGCCGTAGTTCAGAGGACGGGAGGATCATTGCATGTTGTTGCAGTTCCCACTAGTCTCCACTAGATGGCAACAGATGTCAAAGGTAGATATGCCACTTGGGGTCATTGTCTTTTAATGCAGAGACTAATCTCTAGGCGTATATGTGTGTATAACCTTCTCCACCTTTATTATCCTTTCAGAACACCATAAACCTGATCCTCCATCCTCCCTCCTTACATCATGACTTTAGCCTCCTCGATGAAGTCCTCCTCGTACATGGCTCCCTCTCTGATGGCCTTGATGGCGACTCGGTGCCGAGCCCTCCACTTGCCGAGCCTCACCAGACCGAACTGACCGCTGCCCAGCTCCTTCATGAAGGTCAGCTCGCTGGGGTTGATCTCCCACTTCTCTGGAGGGAACGAGGGAGGGAGGGAGGGAAGGAGGGAGGGAACGAGAAGGTAAGAAAAAGACAGAGAGGTGCGTTCACGGATAAATAAACGTTCACAAAGTGAGCGGGACTCACCGTAACTGAAGCCGGCGGTGGACGGAGCAGACTTGTCCTGTTTCCCTACAGGGTACCTCAACCTGGCAACGAGACCTGAGATGTAGACGAATTAGATTTATTTTACATAACTGGAGACAACACTTTCTTTTTCTACTCCTCGTAGATCATTTGTTGTTTACCTGCTGCGTTGTGTTTGTGGTACTCGATGAGGTCGGGGATGGAGCTGAACAGGTGCTTCTCAGCCAGGTAGAACTGTTGAGGCGAGCCTTGTGTCTCCTTGATGTGGTAATGTTTGATAGCTGCTACCCCGTCTCTACAAACACACAACAACAACAACAGCTGAATTTAATTGAATTCAATGGCAGAAAAAGGCGTATTTGAGGATGTGGAGAGCATCTATAGTCCATTTATTACAAACTTAAATATTCTTTACTGTACTTTTTGCAAATCTTGTTGCTGTGTTTCAGCTTTATTTTTTGTTCCAGGCAGCCATTGGTTCCCATTCATTTCTGTACAGTTAAAGTTAAGATTTTCCTTAAAGTCCGTGTTAAGGTTTCTTTAAAATGTTCACTTAAGTATTTAAGGTTTTCTCCTCATCTTGGTCTTGTACTTAAAGGTCCCATATCGTGCTCATTTCCAGGTTCATACTTGTATTCTATGTTTCTGCTAGAACATGTTTACATGCTGTAATGTTAAAAAAACAACTTTATTTTCCTCACACCGTCTGTTTGAAGATACCTGTATTCACCCCTCTGTCTGAAACGCTCCGTTTTAGTGCATTTCAACGGAATTGCGTTGCTAGGCAACAGCTTGGTTCCATGTTTACTTTCTGTCAGCTGATGTTTTTCACATACACTGCAACAGGTAAACAAACTGGGACACATTTAGAATGTTTACGTTTAAAACCGTGTGATGATCTATAAAATTGTATATTTGTGACATCACAAATTGACAGAAATCCTAACGGCTTGTTTCAAACGCACAGTTTCTGAATACGGGCTGTGTGTATTTCTCCGTATATTGAGAGTTTTGATAGTTTTACAGTATTTATATATAGAACTTAAACCTGCTTTATAATATATAAAACATGAAAATCTGACTTTTTACAATATGGGACCTTTAAGGAATTCCTTAAACCATTGTACAAAAGACCTTAGCAACCATAGTAAGGGAAAAAAAACGTAAGGTACCTCTGACTCTCTCTTAACCGCAACCTGGCCGAGTTTATGAGCAATTGATTTTACACTTAATTGAGACATCCGTGCTTCAAAGCCGTCATTTTAAAGTCAATTACGTCAATTACGTCAATTAAATACGACGTGTTGCGCCTCTTTAATACGTCACAAGTGGAGAAAAGACTTCAGCAAAGGGTACACCTGTGCCTCCTCCTCCTCCTCCCTCCTCGAGATGCATTTTAGGAATGGAGACATCCTTCAAGATGGAGACGAGGAGGCACAAAGCAGAGAAATGAGAAGATTGGACGGAGTGTGTTTACCCTGCAGCAGACTTGGCGTAGAGAGAGACGGTGTAGGCTCCTGGAGTGCTGGAGTCTCTGACGATGAAGGATCCTTCTTTGTCCTGCGGGGACACAGAGACACAACATTAATATGCATGTCCTTTTTAAGCTGTGATTGTGATTTTAAGTTTTTTATTAGAGTGTTAACTGGTAAAGAGGGAGGAGGTGGACGCAACAAAGGTCCTCGGCCAGACTTAGACCTTTTACCTCGACGTCACCAGAGTACTCTTTCTGAACCTTCTCAGCAGCTTCGTTTTGGATAGTTTTGCATCATAAGAGGACGTAAATAAAACATTAGAGGTGCAGTGTGTCCTGTGACAAGTAGAGGGAGTCAAAGAGCGATTAAAGGAAGACAGAAACAATGAAGAACACAGGGAGGGAATGAAGTGTTAAAGAAGTAATTATACGTTATTCACCTCTTTCCTCAGCAGCTCCTCTGCCTGGTTCCTGTTGACTTGTTTACTGTACCAACTGGAACAAACAAATAAATAAACATCACAATAAAATATCTTAAAGAATATGATCTGTTTTTATTGTAATGAAACTTTATTCTATCCTATGGGCTGTGAGAAATTATAAATCTGCAGAACAGAATCACCAATCTGTGAGCAAAATACAGGAAAACTACATGTCTTTGAAGAAATATGGTACGTTTGTGCTATAAAAATGCAAATTATATGTAACTTATTGGTAATTTGACATGCCCTACGTCTGCAGAAAGTGTGCTTGAGACCCCTTGTAGATTTGGATAACCCATAAACTCTGTGAGTAAACAGCTGTTATACATCAACTGTAGAAGTACTGTAACGTTATCGTAATGAATGATTAACAAACTCACACAAACTGCACCAGGTTTCCGGATGTCTTCTCTGTTATATAGTTACTTGGGATGTAGCCTTCCTCGCTGTGAAACACAAACACACACCGAGGAGACCGAGGTTAGGATGTCAGAACACACCGGCAATCATTCATCCATCCAACAGTTGGAAATTGGAAAGTTAATATTTCCAACAATTTTCAAACCAGAGAAATCTGTAATTTTAATCAAGGTAATCATTCGGTGGCCTGTCGATGACGTCATATCCTCTCTGTGAATGCGGCAGCGTTGTGGCTGTCAGCCAGAAACTGTCATAAATTGTTTTTTATCCAGTTTTAAGCCACATTTTTACAACACTTTTTTAGATCTTTGTGGTTTTAACTCCGTCACGGATGAAGGATTTTAGTCATCGCACGTCTGGATCTAAAGGTCCTGACACATCGAACCGACAGTCGGCCGTCGGTGAGCGTCTCTCGGCCTAGTTTCTGTCCTGCACCGTCGGCTTTAGTCGGCCCGTGGTGGAGTTTTTTCAGACGATTCAGCATGTTGAACTGGCGGCGGAGCTCGTCAGTGAGAGAAATCACTCTGATTGGCTGTTCAGCTTAAACGAATCAGAGCATGAGAACAGAAACGGACGTGAGGAAAAGAATGTCAAGACAATTTTTCATCTTCATTTCATCTGATCGTTCCAATACACGGATATTTTCACAGCGACATGAACATCTGGAGTGAAGTGGTGAGTGAGAGTGAGACGCCGCTTTTTACATGTACGTATCATAACAACGGCTTATATATCCGCCGTCCTCCGTCTTCTGGTTTTACCTTTTTGAATTCTGCTGGTGTGGAGAGTTATTTCCTCTCACACAGACGCAGAACGTACGTGCTAACTGGCCGTCGGCTGTCGACTTTGCGGTGTGTTCGAGTGCAACTTTTTGGCCAAGACAAAGGCGACGTGAGGCCTTCATCGCCGCTAGTTGTCTGATGTCGGTTCGGCAAAACGCGAGTAAAGAGCGAACGCTGCTCACGATTGCAGCTTACGAATGCAGCTGAATTGGAGCGGTTGAAATCTGGACACAGTGGCGAGCGCAGCGCAAATCCCTTTCTGTGTGAAAGGCCCAATGAAGACAACAACTCCCATGATCCCACGCTACTTCACCACGTCACCAAACTCCGTCTTCTGTTACCGTTTTGATTGAGAGAATGAAAACAACGTTATATGATTTGTTTGCACACTCACCTGTACTTGTTGCGTGCTTTGTACCAGTTGACGTCACATTTATCCAGGATGACGTACTCGTCTCCTTTGACCAGACTGAGGTCGTGCGGCTCGGTGCCTGGGTGGTCGAACAGCGCCACCACCACCTCCTCTTCCACCTCCTCATCGTTGTCACCCTCAGCGGCTGGAGGGAGGGGAGGAGCGGGCCGCCGCTGCTGCTGGACGAGGAAGAACGACGGAATACTTAATAAGTTCTGACCGTGAATGATGTGTTAATGAGTGTGAGTGTGTGTGTGTGTGTGTGTGTGTGTGTGTGTGGTTAGCAGTTACCCTCTCGTTGTTGCGCTCCTCTCCAGGAATCGGGGGGAGAGGTTTTCTGGAAACTACAAAAGAGGAACAGAAACAATAAACCAAGCAGAACGTCTGAACAGTTTCTTTTTCAGTATTAATAATCATCTCTGCTGTTGTCTGATTACTGCGACCTCTGACCTCTGACCTCTCACTGCTGACGATCAATAACAAGCTCATTGTGCTACAAGTCGTCTATAAGTCATCAATGTGATTTTTTATTTTGCACTCAGTGAATTAAAAAAATATGCATGTTAAAGAGCCAACAAGTAGTATTTTATACTTCAAGTACTGCACCGTGCTTCATGCCTGAACAGGTTTGGTGAGCTTTACTTTATGCGGTTGTACTTATGTTGCACTTTTTAACCACGTTTATCTGATTGTTAGAATATCTGGTTACTTACTATAAATATACTACACTGTAATAGAACCGTACTAAACTATAAATAGTTTACATTCAAAGCACAAGGTGAGTTAATGTAGCTTTAACTGTCAAAAAGTATATATAAACTAGTCCCTAAAGACCCCTAAAATACTCTTTAAACTTTAATTAGAGGCACAAAATGAAATTTCACTGCACCCAAATTACTAAAAGTACTTAAAGTGCTTATGATACTTAAATTGACTTATCCAAAGTGTCTATGTGAAGCTCAAGAACCGAAACTACGAGCTAAAAACAACATAAAAAATGTCACTTGTGGTATTTTTACAGTATTATTACAGTTGTGTTGTTGTTTTTATGACGTAAAACATTCTGAAAACTTGTAACACTAGTAGCGTTAACTTTGGTTACGTAAGGTTTACATAAGTCTTTCTTACTGTCTCCAAACAGGTTGTACTCCTCGCAGCCCGGAGCCAGTTTTTCCGCCTGGCGACAGCAGAGCCACGCCCCTTCCTGCCAGAACTGAGGGTGAAACTTGGCCGAGACCACAGGGTTGTCTTTGATCTCTGCAGACAAAGAAAGAACGTTTTTTGTGATTCAGGTTGTGTGTGCCTGAGAGAGAGAACAGGAGTCTGTTTCCTGGATTAATCATTTCATCAGGAACACTTAAAAGAATCTCTCATGTGAACTAAAGCTGAAATATTTCCATGTTGACCACAGAAAAGGTTTTAAACTCAACTACTTACTGACTTTAATACGCAAATGGTAAGAATTTAGTGTTTTCTATTCTACCCAAATGTCACGACAATCATTTTTTAGCTACTTGGGAGCAGCAGAAACACACCGTTAACTCGGGACGCACCGATACCAATACCAGTGTCACGGCAGCGTGACGTTAACCTCTCGTCACCATCTTTCGGGTCCTATTGCACGCGCTCACGCTCCACCTCCAGGACGGTGCTGGGCCGGGATCCCACCTCAGCCGGTGAGCGCCGGCCCTCACTTTCATTGCGCCACAGGGTTTTGCTTGCACCCTCTGACTCGTTAGACTCCTTGGTCCGTGTTTCAAGACGGGTCGGGTGGGTTGCCGACATCGCCGCAGACCACTGGCACCTTTTACGTGGGCCGAGCCCCGATCTGGTGGCACGACGCGGTTGGGGCGCACTAAGGACAGTCCGCTCCGGTGAAACTTTGGCCACGGCCCCAGGGAAGCACCTTCGACTCAGAGAATGATGGGATTGTTGAAGTAAATTGCACTGTGGGTTTAAAATTAGATTAAATCTAAGTTCTTTCTGTTGTCAGTAAACTAAATGTCCAAAAACTATATAGTCACTAAACCAAGGCGTGGCATCTTACTGTATTCCTTTAGACTTTACAGCATCACCTGACCTCGTTCCACCTGTCTGACCGCCGTGTCTCAGGTGAATCGTCACATACAGAAACACGTGAGTGGGCGGTGGAAACAGCGGGGGCTGCTGGGAACTTTACCCCAAGTGTGAAAAACAGTTTCAGATGTGTGGTTTTAAAAGTGTGAAAACATCTTTTGCAAACAGCTCAAACAATATAAACTGCGAGTGTGATATCTGTCACCCTCACACCTGTACACGCTCCTTTGCTGTTTTCATCAATAGAGTACAGTAGAGTAGAGTAGAATAGAGACTGACCCTCTTTGAGGCTCTGCACCCAGAGACTTCTGCTGTCGTGACTCGGAGCGAATACGTAGAGCGTGTTGGTATCGTGCACCACCTGGAAACAAATACAAACTGGTTAAGAAATGCAATGTGAGTACGTAGATTACACTTAATACCGAACTTTCAGCAAGATTGAGAGAACTCTTATCTGCTGATGAAGGCCATGAGATTTGGCTGAAAGCTCCTGTGGACCAACTGATAAAAATGGGCAAAAAACTCGAGCAGATTCAGCGTGAGTTGCACTTTCCGAGGATATCGTTATCTCAAATACAAGTCCATAAAATCTGCTTAGAAATCAAAGCAAAAAAAGTTGCGCTTCATAACTGCAGAACTTGCTTGAGAATTATTACATTTTAAAGTTTACTTCAGTATCAAAGCAATCCAGTGATAGTTGTCAGTACATGCATGGGTGCACTGCAAACAGGAGCTGCTAATAATTAATTCGGCATACTTTTAATGGGGCCAATTTACTAAAGCATCATGGGAATTGTAGTTCCAAAACATACAGCATGAGGATGCTCCTTATAACTGCAGAACTTGCTTGAGAATATTACATTTTTAAAGTTTACTTCAGTATCAAAGCAATCCAGTGATAGTTGTCTGCACATCTATGGGTGCACTGCAAACAGGAGCTGCTAAAGGTTAATTCGGCATACTTTTAATGAGGCCAATTTGCTAAAGCATCATGGGACCTGTAGTTCCAAAACGCAGAGCATGAGGATGCTCCTTATAACTGCAGAACTTGCGTGAGAATTATTACATTTTTAAAGTTTACGTCAGTATTAAAGTAATCCAGTGATAGTTGGCTGTACATCCATGGGTGCACTCCAAATATAAGCTGCTAATAGCTAAATCGGCATACTTTTAATGGTGCCAATTTACTAAAGCATCATGGGAGTTGTAGTTCTAACTGCAGAACTTGCTTGAGAATCATCACGTTTTTAAGATTTCTTCAGTATCAAAGCAATCCAGTGATAGTTGTCTGCACATCCATTGGTGCACTGCAGGAAGGGGCTGCTAATTGCTAATTTGGCATACTTTTAATGGTGCCAATTTACTAAAGCATCATGGGAACTGTAGTTCCAAAATGCAGAGCGTGATTATCCATTAAGTAGAAGACACATAGGAAAAGGACGCTCCTCATAACTGCAGAACTTGCATGAGAATTATTAAATTTTTAAAGTTTACTTCAGTATCAAAGTAATCCAGTGATAGTTGTCTGAACATGCATGGGTGCACTGCAAACAGGAGCTGCTAATAGCTAACTCGGCATACTCTTAATGGTGCAGAGCGTGATTATCGGTTAAGTAGAGGACACATAATAATAGTAGTAAGAGTGAAGGGTGTTGTCTTGATTTCGCACACAGTTTATTTGGAGGTCAAACTGAAACTTAGCACTCCTGAGATGTAGGTCAAATTGGAAGCAGGAAATGGGTGTGTAATCTGTAAACTGTAATGGATGTTGTGTAATAGTTTTACTGTTAACTTTTGTTTCACATTCCAAATAACTGGTTTGTTTCCAACATGCGATTTGACTGGAGTTTCTTGGCCCATCTGACATCTTCTTACTGATTAATACAGGTAGAAATAAAGCTGTAATAAACTAGAATTATCCTTTAAAGTAACAGTGTACTTGTTGTGTTTGTACCTGAAAGGGGTATTTGTTCTGGCAGGGGATGATTCCTCCTCCGTTCTTGACGATCTCGGCACATCTGATGCTGCTCAGCTCGATCGATCCTCTCCTGAACTTCTTCTGTTGATGGAAACGGAAGCTTTTTATTTTTTTTTTTTAATATAAGAAATCAACTACACACTGAAACAGTTGTCGGAAACTAAAAAAAAAACTTGTTTTAATCTTTCGTGTTCTGAGGGGTAAAATTACTGTTTTTGTGAATGGTGGCTTTAAAGACGTCAGAAAGGGTTGTCTGATGGCGAGGTGAAGCGGTGAAAATATTCTAAATACCTACAATTTCCTCGCCGTCAGACAGCCCTTTCCTACGTTATGTCGTTCTCTTCAAAAGCCACCAGACTCCATTCATAAAAACAGTCATTTTACCAAGCAGGACGATTAAAGAAAATCCGAACTAACCCTTTTAGCTATAACCAAACTTAGCACAGATAACTGTGACTAAGCTAGTGAGCAAGTAAACCTTATTGATTAGCTTAATGTGGTAACCTACGTCGGCTGAGTGGGCGTTTCCATTTTTCCAAAACGGAAACGAACGCAGATGGATCTTCTGAATCTGTAATATATTTTTTAATTTCTTTGCAGAGTTAAAAAGCTAATTGATATCTTGAATGTATAATCCGAACAAGAACATTTAATAAAGTTAAACTACAACAAGAGTATTTCTTGGCTGGAAGCAGTGACTTCCAGACAGAGACAGGCTAGCTGTTTCCCCCCGTTTCCAGTCTTTACGCTAAGCTAAGCTAACTGAACTGAAATGTAAACGTAATGAAAGTGACCTCTGCTCTCCCGTCGTAGTACGTCAGCCGGCTCTTGGTGAGGACAAACAGCCTCTCCTTGTAGTTAAGCGGCGACGTCCTCTTCTTCTGCTGCGAGCGCTTGATGAGCGTCTCCTCCAATAGCGGCTCGGCACTCATCCTGGCCCCGCCCACGCCCCTCAGCCCATCGGTGGTCGTCGTCAGAACGCGGCGGGCTGGAGTTGAGCTGAAGAGAGACACACTGTTTTAAATGTTTTATTTCATAGACTGTTTATAAAGATTGCCGACATGACAGCTCCCTAAAAAGTGAAGCCAAAACATCTGGATCGCCCCCTGCTGGCTGGCTGCAGTCTGTTGTTTAGAGACATTTTTAACTCCAGAAACAAACTCCCCTCAGCGCTGTCTTTTAGCATCTTTTAGTTCATTGTTTTGGTTCCCGCTCATGGCTCTCATTGGCATAGTTTACAGCTAAAAATCTCTAAAAACCCACCGAACACTACCTGCCAATCACACAAATACAAAGTAGAAACAAGAGTTTCAGTATTGATACCAAAACAATATTTGTTTTTTATGACATAACTGTAGTTTTTGAGGAACATCAACATGTTTTATTTTTAATTTAAAGGTCCCATATTGTTAAAAGTGATATTTTCATGTCTTTTATATTATAAAGCAGATTTAAGTGCTTTATATAAATACTGTTAAACTATCAAAGTGCTCAATATACGGAGAAAAACACACAGCCCGTATTCAGAAATTGTGAGTTTGAAACAAGCCGTTAGGATTTCTGTCTATTTGTGATGTCACAAATATACAATATTTAGACCATTTCACAGTTTTAAACGTAAACATTCTAAATGTGTCCCAGTTTATTTCCTGTTGCAGTGTATGTGAATAACATCAGCTGACAGGAAGTAAACATTGACCCCAAACTGTTGCCAGGCAACGCAATTCCGTTGCAATGCGCTTAAACGGAGCGTTTCAGACAGAGGGTGAAAACAGGTATATTCCTGCAGACAGTATGAGGAAAATAAAGGTTTTTTTTAACATTACAGCATGTAAACATGTTCTAGTAGAAACACAAAATACAAGTATGAACTTGAAAATGAGCACGATATGGGACCTTTAAAAAAGTAAACAAATTGATCCTCTGTTATGTTGATGGACAACGTAACACTAGAAAACGATTAAATCTAAGTTATGCATGTTTTCTGATGCAGATAAAGATACGTGTATGTTTGTAAACATTGGCAGAGTAAAATACATCTATATTTATTTGGGCAAATTAGTGCTTCAATTATTATTAATTCTGAAGCATTCAAAAACATATGCATGTATAACACAAAGTCTGTGGTGCTGTAGGTGAATATAATAATATTGTAAATGAGAAAACCAAAGTTTTTTCTACAACACAAAGTGCAATTCTGAGGTACTTTACTTGAGTATTTCCATTTACTATTAATGAACACATTAATGCATCAATAATCAAAATACAATAATATGATATACATTATTCTGCATGATGAGTACTTTTACTTTTGGTACTTTAAGTTTATTTTGATGCTAATACTTTTGTACTTTTGCTTAAGTAATATATAGAATGCAGTATTTTTGCACTGTGGTACTTTTACTTGAGTAAAATATCTGAGTACTTCTTCTACTGACTGTTTTTAAATGTGCTCTCTGTGTTTTCCGACAGCCCCTGAACGCAGCAGAAGGAAGCGCATAGTGAACATGGAGCCTTCACCTGCTCTCAGGTGATACTAGTTCATTTCACTGTGATTTACATGATATAAAACATATTTATCTACACAAATATAACCAGAGGATTGTTATCATACATGCATATGTAATTATATAATGTTTTATGATACTTTAAATGGACTTTATGGTGTTTATTTCTCACTATAAGATACATTAATGCATTCATATTACTTTAATAAGTCATAGTTTGTGTTTTAAATGCTGTTTTATGTGTTAAAAGTAGGTTGTTAACAGTGGAGCTGCAGGACATTAGTGGCTGTGAAGTGAAACCTGTTGGTTCGTGGTTTTACTCGACCGACAACCACACAGTTAAAGCTGCAGCTCATTAATCTATTAAACACACTTTAATTATATGAATTATTATAATAATAAAGAGTTTGTCTCACCGTCTGTCTTCATGTCCTGCTGGTTAGTTAGTTAGTGTGCGTTTAGTTTCCAACCATGTTGCTGTGAATCAGAGATCAGAGGAGGGATTCAGGAAATGAGCTGAGAGAGAGAGGGGGGTGGACACACACACACGCACACAACCAGCCTACACACACACACACACACACACACACACACAGAGAGAGAGAGAGGGGGGGTGGACACACACACACGCACACAACCAGCCTACACACACACACACACACACACACACACACAGAGAGAGAGAGAGGGGGGGTGGACACACACACACGCACACAACCAGCCTACACACACACACACACACACAGAGAGAGAGAGGGGGGGGGTGGACACACACACACGCACACAACCAGCCTACACACACACACACACACACAGAGAGAGAGAGAGAGGGGGGGTGGACACACACACACGCACACAACCAGCCTACACACACACACACACACACACACACACACACACAGAGAGAGAGAGGGGGGGTGGACACACACACACGCACACAACCAGCCTACACACACACACACACACACACACACACACACACACACACACACACACACGCACAGAGGAAGAGGTCAGTGTGTGTTTTGAGATCATTGACTTCAGTCAGAGTGGAAACTATTGAATACCTGCTGCAACAATGTTACAGCCTCAACAGTGAAGACAGTGTTTTTGTCTTTTTGAGGACATATTTAGAAAGTGAAGGTTTTTTGGGAATATGAGGACATTTAAAAAAAGAAAATGCAAAGTTTTTGCAAAAGAGGATGTTTTTTGTAAATTGGGGAGAGTTTGTGAAAGCATAAACATTTTTTTAGGA
Organism: Sebastes fasciatus; assembly: GCF_043250625.1. Taxonomy (NCBI): domain Eukaryota; kingdom Metazoa; phylum Chordata; class Actinopteri; order Perciformes; family Sebastidae; genus Sebastes; species Sebastes fasciatus. Next base: position 22,832,453 of record NC_133816.1, read on the forward strand.
CACTTGCAAAGTTTGAGGTGAGGACATTGTTGGAAAGTGGCGAGCGTTTAAACATCTTTTGGGACACTTGAGGACGTTTTATGAAAAGTAAGGACAGTTTTGAAATGTTTTGAGGACACTTGTGAAGTTTGAGGTTAGGACAATTTTTTTGAAAGCGAGGTCAAATTTGTAAAGTTTTGTAAATTGGGGGAAAACAGGACTTTTTTTGAGGACACTTGCAAAGTTTGAGGTGAGGACATTTTTGGAAAGTGACAAGAGTTTAAAATTTTTTTAGGACATATGGAAATTGAGGATATTTGTGGAAAAGACTAGACTTTTTTGATCAGTTAAGATATTTTTAGAAAGTAGGTTAAAGTTAGGGAATGCATTACGTAAGGGATAATGTACAGCTAGCGAGTCATTGTTGTGAAAGAATCCCTGACAGTGCGATGCCGCACCCTGCCATCAGCCTGAAGGGGATTCTTTCACAACAATGACTCGCTAGCTGAACATTATCCTGCTTATTACACAGCTACTTACTGAAGAAATCAATATTTTGACAGAAAAACGGTCCTCCAGTCAGACATCAGAACTGCGCCCATAGCAACGGTCTGTTATACATAGCAACAGTCTGTTATACATAACAACGGTCTGTTATACATAGCAAGGGTCTTTTATACATAGCAACAGTCTGTTATACATAGCAACGGTCTGTTATACATAGCAAGGGTCTGTTATACATAGCAACAGTCTGTTATACATAGCAACGGTCTGTTATACATAGCAATGGTCTGTTATACATAGCAACGGTCTGTTATACATAGCAACGGTCTGCTATACATAGCAACGGTCTGTTATAGAGAAATTACAGAACGTAGAACGCAATGATTAACCAATCAGAATCGAGTATTCAACACAGCCGTGTAATGATTTATCTTAACGGAGGTCCTCACAAGTATAGAAGTACAAATGTGTGTACTGTGTGTGTTTAAACACTGAAAACCATTTATATGACACCGTTGAGTTTAATCATAAACAGCTGAGCTGTGATGGAACGACGAGCACAGAGCAGGATTATAGCTTTATATTTTACAACACGTGATTTTAAAATGTTTTAACAACAGAACAACTGAACTTAACAGTTTCAATCACACATCACTTGTTTTCAGATCTTTCTGCAGCTGGTTTCAGTTCTTTTCTAAGAAAAATCAGATTACAGAGTAACTTCCTGCGTTCCTGTTGTTATTATTAGAAGCAGCAGCAGCAGCAGTTATTATAGTAATAAAAGTCAGATTAGTGGTGTGGCAGGATTGTTTTGATTTATTGCCTCTTGGTGCGTTCACAGACGCTCGGACATCTGAGTTTCTTATCTGGATTTAAATATCATACAGTAGATTTAGTTTTTTGTGCGTCCCAACGTATTAATCTGTCGTTTTAAGACGTTAAGAGCATCTAAATAATTTGGATTTTGCCAAGCGGAGACATAGGTACGATCCTGTCACACTGTTATCTAGTTGTGATGTCTGCTGTGGACATTTCTCACTCATTTACTAACAAATATAGGAGGTCAAATGTGTCCAATACTTTGATTTATGACCAAAATACTTGCAGAAGTAACGTCACTCCCATCAGCCTCCGCTGCACTTTGCAGACTCTGGTTTTAATAACATCACTGTGAATGTTTGCATTATGAGTCTTTCAGTGCATGTTGGGTGTGTGTGGGTTCTTCCTGGAGTTATTCAGAGAGACGGATGCTTTGTGGTTTCACTCACGTCATTCTTTCACTTCCTCTCTATCTCTTTGTCTTCATCTCTCTCTCCATCTCTCTGACTCTAAACACTGTAAAGAGATTTGTTTTTTTAAATCAAACTTCATCGGTGAGGCTGAAGCAGACAAACACAGACATGAAATAACATCTCTTTTTGTCTTTTTGTCTTCTCTCTTTTGTCCTCTCTTCTTCACCTCTACTTCCTACACCCACCTCTTTGTCTCTCTCTCTTTCTCGTCACCTCTCTCTCTCTCTCTCTTGACTCTGTCGCTCAGCTATTGCAGCGGTTCCCACCTGTGTGGCATCACATCGGCACCGTCGATGCAACCGATCGCAGAGAAATCAACGCTGACTTTAAAAAACCGAAGGCGAGATAGACGAAGAAGAGGAGGGAGAAGAACGAGCTGAAGAAGAAGAAGAGGACGAGACGGAGCCATGATTCAGTCAAGTGAGCACCTTTACCTACAGTATATCTACAGATTAAACTATCTCACGACTTTAACAAACCTTTTTGTAGACAAGTTTGCGTAGAAACGTCTTCCTTTTGAAACAGCTGCAGGATACAGCAAAAACAAAAACTATCTGTTGAGTATGAATGAAACGTTTGAGAAGAATCGTGGTATTTCAGCTCTGTCAGGGTGTGAAAAGTTGGACTAAACTACTGCCAGACTACGGAGAAAGTGTGTGTAAAGCATGCACAGTGAATTTGTGATAAATTAAGAAGAGAAAAATGAACCCTAGTCTGCTGAAATGTCAGTTTATGTTCAGTTTATGTGAAGTAAACAGTAGTCGTGGCAGCGTGAAAGATCCAGATTCAGATCCCCGAAACCTCGACGTTATAAACATCTTTCACTAAACTGTACACAAAGCTGAACCAAGCAACCAAAACTGGAGCTAAAATGTCCTTCAGAGCGTTTAAAACCTTTAAGATCAGGTGATAATAAGAGATCCAATAGTACGATTTTGTTTGAGTCGTTGTTTCAGAAACAGCGACAGACTTTGTCGTGCTTCTATCTACACTTTTGATATGATTTGAATGTTGTGCGTCTGATGTCAGAGAACTGGAACAATGGAGACTGAAAGCTCCACCTGTCTGCAAAGTAGCACCTCTGATCTGCTGAGTTTGTAGAAACGTTTAGCGGCTAAAGTGAAGTTTCAGTTCTGTTTTTTCTAGCTGGCACGAATGGGCCGGTTACCCAGACAGAGATTAGGTCTAATGTGGCTTTTGAAAGTCAAATAAAGCTAGTTCATGTCTCTCATGTGTTCATCAGTAAAATGGAGGCATCTGTTTCTCTTAAAAATACATCTCTGAAAATCTTTGGACAAGATTAACAGAGATTAAAGCCACACTAGCGACTCTGTGAAGCTGTAATTAGTTGTTCCCCAATAGTCAGAAACATTTTCCATTTGTCTGACAGCCGGTTATCCTGAAAACAAACAAAAATACAAACTCTCCCTGCAACAAACAGAAGCACATGGCTAATTACTATGCAGAATGACATCATCCTTCCTGATCTTTTCTCCTACTATGGCAAAGTCATGACCCGCCCTACTCTGCCTCTGATTGACTAGTACTCGTTGCCTTCATTGGTTGGTTGGGTTAGGAATGAGGAGTGAGATTGGTTTACCTGCCAGATGGTTTGTTACACAGAACCACCGGAGACGCCGTCATTGGAAGCCAGGCACTTTAAAAAAAATACATGACATGTGATTGGATGAACCATCTGTCAATCAAACTCTTACCGAAGCCAGTCGGGAGAAGAGCGAAAGCTTCTTTTCCGTGGAGAAAAGCCTTCAGTGCCGTTCTTTGCTTCTTCTTTCAATGAAGAAATACTCTCCAGTTCTGATGGAACTGATGCTATTGTAGCTACGCCAACCTCTTCAGGAGCCGCCGTTATTGTTTAGAACGAACAGTCGCCGAATCAGGACACTGATTGGTCCGTGATCTGGCATGCCGGACACAAACGCATTACTTGAAGCCTGACGAGATGGATTTTCTTGTGATATGTGATCCCACATTTCTCGTGACATTGCGAGAATCCAGCTGCCGTGCAAGTTAAGGATTGGTTTGGGTTAGGGTAAGAATATCAGGGTAAGCCAATCAGAGGCAGAGTAAGGTGGGTCTTTCCTTCGCCGTAGTAGAAAAAAAGGTGAGATGACATCATTCTGCAAAATAATTAGCCATGTGCTTCTGTTCGTTGCAGGGAGAGTGTGTATTTTTTGGAGTAATAGGCCGTCAGAACAATCGCATGACAGCGTACTTTGGCACAGTGGGTCTTTGAGCTAAATGCTAACGCTAGAGTGTCAACATGGTAATGCTAAACGCGTACATGGCTGATGGGAATGTAATTAGTTCTGCAGGTATTTGGTCAGAAACCAAAACACGTTTTGACCTCATGGTGGCGCTAGAGGAAAAGTCAGAGAATCACCAAAGTCAGTAGGATTCATCCTGAAGGAAACATGAACGTCTCTACCAAATTTCAATCCAATCCGTCCATGTTTTTGCTGAGATATTGCCATCTATCGAGTCAAACTGCTAGTTTGGATACAAACGTTTTCAGGAAGTCCAGTTTGAGTAATCTATTACTTTAAAGCAGACTCCTAAATCAGTCAAATCTGAACCCACAGACATGATATGCAATTTGTTTAGATTCAGTGTGACTTACACTTCTCGGGGATATCATTATATTTTATGTCCATTGCTAATAAACTTCCATAAATGTGCTTAGAAAACAGAGAAAAAAGGAACTCCTTAAAACTGCAGAACTTGCCTGAGAATCAACACGTTTTGAGTTTTCTTCAGTATCAAAGTAATCCAGTGATGGTTGTCTGTACAGGCACAGATATACTGTAACCAGGAGCTGCTAATAGCTAATTCAGTTAATGGTTAATTTGCCAAAACGCAAAGAAACATGACCTTATTAATCTGACCTCAGCTCAGACCTTTGAATTGCTCGACTAGGCTTGTATAAGGTTTAGAAACATATGTTTAGGTGGAAGAAGTACTCAGATCCTTTACTTGAGTACAAGTTTAATACCTCAAAGTCCTTCCTACTTAGGTAAAAGTACACAAGTATTATCAAATAAATGTACTTGAAGTATCAAAACTAATGTGAGCAGCATTTTTTATTGTATCTGGTTGAGGTGTTAGACTGTTTAACCTGCAAAAACCTCAATAATATAGAGACATTTCTGACTGTAATGGAGACCTTAAAACCTTATTTTGCAGCACAATAACAATATTTCACGTTCCACAATTGAGTGTCTCGAAACAGAACAGAATAAGAATAAGTAACATGTTTGATTTGCATTGAAAAACAGGTTGAAATATTCATAAAACACTGCAGTTTTTCATGAGAAAATACGATTTAAAGGACTCAATTCTAGTCTAAAACGACTTTATAATAACAATGCATCATATACTGTATGTTTTGTATGAAAGTAATCTGCAAAATCTGGAAAGTAACTACAGCTGTCAGAGTAGAAAGTACAAAGTCACATAAAAAGTACCTCAAAATTGTACTTTAACTGCAGTAACTTTCATGGTGATGTGAATAAATCACATCACCATGAAAGTTTTGTTGATTTTGGGGTGATTCTCTTGTAAAGATGTTATGAAAAGCTGCATAAATTTATCTTTAATTTATCCAAAATGTAAAGTTTTTAAGGAAAGAGGAACTTGTGTGTTGAGCCAATAGAAATCTCAGAGATGGGACGTCGGTTCACCACAAACCACCAGAAGAGTTCATCGCTCCTTATGGCGTCGACTCGTGACGTTGGGATGCTAACAGACTAATCTCTGAGGGCTTTTATTTTGGCAGTAAATCACATGACGACCATCGGTTTGTCTTCAACTCACACATGAAGAGAAACAGGAAGACATGCTGCCGTGTCTCTGCTCACTCACACTAAGAAATGACCCACACACACACTCGCCCACAGAAACACACACTGACAGAGAGAGAAAGAGTGTGTTAGTTCTGTAGAAAAGGAAACTGTACTTTCTGACAAAGACCTCCTACTCAAAACCACAACGAGAGAGTTCAACTAAAACAAAACTGAGAAACACCGTGAGGTCGTGTTTAACACTATTTACATCCTGTTATCCAGCAATCAAAGTTTGGTTGTGTGCCATTCTTCTTAATGGAGCAAGAGGCTGTAAAGAAGTATTAATAAAATGCCTGTTTTATTTATTAGTTATGATGCTTTCCAGGCCCGAAAAGTGAAGCCAATGATGAAGTGCCTTAAACCTGCATTCTCTCTAACAGCTCTACTCGACTCCTCTGGTTGCATAAAGAAGTCTGATTGTATAGAAGTCTATGAGATAATGAGCCTACTTCTCTCTTGATTTATTACCTCAGTAAACATTGTAAACATGAGTTTATGGTCTCAATCGCTAGTTTCAAGTCTTCTTCAATACAGCATGATGTTCATTTAGTAAATTATGGTCCCATTTAGAGTCAGATAGACCATAAAGCAGGGGATGCTTTAGGGCGAGGCTACCTTGTGATTGACAGGTCGCTACCGCTGCGTTGTCCGTGTCTTCGATTTATAACTTTAACCCTTCATAACCCCGGGGTTATGTCTGTTTCCTCCTCCAGATCACTCCATCTACTCGATCTTCTGCTGCTGTTGTGCCTTACAGACCAGGTACCAACATCAATCTTATCTTGTTTATAACTTTATTGATTAGCTTACTGTGGTAGCCTTTGTCAACGGCTGAGTGGGTGACTACAACTTGAGACAAAGCTGAGCATCTTGTGTGTCAGTTTTGTTCTCGTTACCAAAACATTTGGCGAGGTTTTCCAGACCACAGAGACGTAAACGTAATATTGTTTCAGGGAGATCAGCACCCGCATGGAGCTGGAGGGAAGCACCTCCCTGTGTTTCCAGAGCAGACGACAACCAGGGCACGCCTGCCGGGTAAGAGAGAGAGAGTGTGTGTGTGTGTGTGTGTGTGTGTGTGTGTGTGTGTGTGTGTGTGTGTGTGTGTGTGTGTTGTTAGTTTTTATGTGTTAATGTTCTCCTCTCCGTGTCTCTCAGGTCGACAGGTCGAGGAGGAAGCTCCCCCTCCCGCCTCCAGATGATGAGGACGGTGAAGGTCAGGGGTTGCTCAGTGTCGTCGCCATGTATGACTTCACCGCCAAGGAGGACACTGACCTCACACTCAAACAGGTACTCACACACACACACACTCAAACACACTCACATATAAAGTAGGCAGTAGATGTGTGATGATGAAGTGTGTTGCGTCCACAGGGAGAAGAGTACGTCATCCTCCACAAACAGGACCAGCTGTGGTGGAGAGCGCAGGACAAACACGGGTACGTCTGATTAAAGACTGTTTCACACAAAACAACACAAATATACAGGAAGAGTTTCACATCTATGGGTAATACTATCATTGAATCATAATCTGTGTTTCCATTCACATATTTTTATGCACATTTTGAAGTATCGCATTACAAAAGCCACATGGAAACGGCAAAATTCGATAAAACTTCCTTTTCGCTAAAAGTTTTAAAGATCCCATATCGTGCTCATTTTCAGGTTCATACTTGTATTTTGTGTTTCTACTAGAACATGTTTACATGCTGTAGTGTTCAAAAAAACTTTTTTTCCCCTCATACTGTCTGTCTGAATATACCTGTATTCACCCTCTGTCTGAAACGCTCCGTTTTAGTGCATTGCAACGGTATTGCGTTGCTAGGCAACAGTTTGGGTCCATGTTTACTTCCTGTCAGCTGATGTTATTCACATACACTGCAACAGGAAATAAACTGGGACACTTTTAGAATGTTTACGTTTAAAACCGTGTAATGGTCTTAATATTGTATGTCTGTGACATCACAAATGGACAGAAATCCTAACGGCTTGTTTCAAACGCACAATTTCTGAATACGAGCTTTGTGTATTTCTCCGTATATTGAGCATTTTGATAGTTTAACAGTATTTATATAGCACTTAAACCTGCTTTATAATATAAAATATATGAAAATCTCACTTTTTATAATATGGGACCTTTAACGTTTGAGGTGGTTTCTGACAATTAACCGTTGGATTGTCAGAAACCAGCCGTTTTGATAAAGCATGCTGACAGCTTTGTTTGTCTTGTTAACACATTAGCATGGTAACATCAACATGTATAGTAGAGGGTGACAAAGTTTACGTAGAATAAGTTGAGCCTTCTGCAGACTGTTCATGTTTCTACTTGTTTCTATCAGGAATAAAGGCTTCATCCCCAGCAACTACGTCACAGAGAAAAACAGAATCGAGGCGAACTCGTGAGTCTTATAATATAATTAATTCATATTTTTAAGTTAAATTATTCATTCTTTTTAACCATAAATTAATTTTTTTTTTTTTTATCAAACTGCAGCAACAGTGACATTATAAAAACTATTATTAAAAGAAAAAAATGAATTGTGTTTTCTTCTCCTTCCTGCAGGTGGTACTGCAAGAACATCACCAGGACAGAAGCTGAGCAGCTGCTGAGACAAGAGGTAACTAAACCTGTCGATGTACCTGCTTTAATATCTGTCTGTTTATCTGTACATGTACGGTGTTAAAGTGGAAGTACGTCTGGTTGTTTTCCAGGACAAAGAGGGCGGTTTCGTGGTGCGGGAGTCCAGTCACACGGGAGTCTACACCGTCTCTGTCTATACCAAAATGTTAAGGTGATTCACAGCATGTAAACTGAAATCATTTATTAATTAAGCTGAGAAGACACAGCAGACATTTATGGAGTCATAGGAGTGCAATAAAAAGCAATAAATAAAAGAAAAAGAAAATAAATGTGGAAATATAAAGAGAAATTAATAAAAGAATAAATAAGTATATAATAAATGTGGAAATATAAAGAGGAATAAATAAAAGAATAAATGAGTAAATAAATAAATGTGGAAATATAAAGAGAAATAAATAAAATCATAAATGAGCAAATAAATAAATGTGGAAATATAAAGAGGAATAAATAAAAGAATAAATGAGTAAATAAAAAGCATTTTCATTTATTTGTTAATTTATTTCTCTATATATTTAGATATTAAAATATACATTTATTTTTTTCTGTATATCTTGTTTTTAATATTATTTATTTTTTCCATATAATGTTATTTATTTATTTATTTATATCCTTTTATTTTTCCTTATTCTTTTGCCAAAAGTAATAGGGATTAAATTACTTGTTTTTTAATTACATATTTCTTCTTTTATTTATTTATCTTTATATTTCCACATGTATTTTCTTATTCTTTTACAGATGTATTCTTTTTTTATGGCATTCCTGTGACTCTATATAAATTCACATAAACAGTAAATCTTTACCTGTAAACATCTCTGTTTGTTTTTGTTTGCAGTGTTAACGCGATCATTCGGCATTACCAGATCAAAATAAGTGACACCGGACAGTTCTACCTGGCTGAAAAATACACCTTTAACTCCATACCGGATGTCATACAGTACCACGAACACAACGCAGCAGGTTCATACACTCACTCTCTTTAAGACAACAGTACTACATAAAGTATAATGCTTCAGTTAACATGGTTTGGTACGTATGTGTAGGTCTGGTGACCAGGCTGCGGTATGCAGTGGGTCCGATGGGAAGGTGTGTGCCCGCCACGTCAGGATTCAGCTCAGGTACATAAATAAATAAATACACACGAACACACATTTACATTGAGTTACCCCATTTAGCATTCATATGCATGCATATGTATGTATTTAATAAAAACCTCTTGAACGATGAACACTGAGAAAAAACTCACTAATTTATGAGAAAAAAACTTGAATATTTTCTGAGATTAAAGTCACAAATTTACGAGAATGTTTTTTAAAAAATAACGAGAAAAAAACTCACAAATTTACGAGAAAAAGTAAAAAACATTACAAGAAATAAATTCACTAATTTACAAGGAAAAAACTTGAATATTCTTTGGGATTATAGTTACAAATTTACAAGAAAAAAAGTTAAAAAAAAAAGAAAAAGAAATTACAAGAAACAAACTCACTAATTTACAAGGAAAAAAACAAATAAATTAATGACAAAAAAAACTCACAAATTTACTAGAAAAAAACTTAAATATTCTCTGAGATTATAGTCACAAATTTATGAGAAAATTCTTTTAAAAAAATAACGAGAACAAAACTGACAAATTTACAAGAAAAAAGTTTTAAAAAATGACAAGAAAAAAACTAATAAATTTACGAGAAAAAAAACTAACAAAATTACCAAAAAACTCACTAATTTACATGGAAAAAAAAAATATTCTCTGAGATTATAGCCACAAATTTACGAGAAAATTATTTTAAAAAAATAACGAGAAAAAAACTGACAAATTTACAAGAAAAAAGTTTTTAAAAATTACAAGAAAAAAAGTCATTAATTTACAAGGAAAAAACTTAAATATTCTCTGAGATTATAGTCACAAATGTATGAGAAAGATATTTTTTAAAAATATTGAGAAAAAAACTGACAAATTTACAAGGGAAAAACAAATAAATTTACGAGAAAAAAAACACAAAAAAGATTACCAAATAAAACTCACTAATTTACAAGGGAAAACTCACACATTTATGAGAAAAAATAAATCGGGAAAATAGTGTAGTCATTTTGGTTAAGTACATTTTGAGTCTATACATAATGCTGTCAGGCGGTGTTCCACACTTAGAAACTAAAAGTATGGGATTGATGAAGATCTAACTTTCTCATTCTTCTGTTTCTACCACATCTCTTCCTCTTTTCTGTATTTTCTTCTTCTTCTTCTTCTTCCTCTTCTCGTTCCCTCCCTCCAGAGAAGTGGGAGATCAACCCCAGCGAGTTGACCTTCATGAAGGAGCTGGGCAGCGGCCAGTTCGGCCTAGTGAGGCTCGGCAAGTGGAGGTCTCAGCACCGAGTCGCCATCAAGGCCATCAGAGAGGGAGCCATGTACGAGGAGGACTTCATCGAGGAGGCTAAAGTCATGATGTAAGGAGGGAGGAGGAGGAGGGTGGAGGATCAGGACTGACGGAGCAGAGAGGAACTGAAACTGTGTGTGTTTTTCTGTTGTCTCTCCCAGGAGGCTTTGCCACCCTAAACTGGTGCAGCTGTATGGCGTCTGCCTGCAGCAGCGCCCCCTGCTGATCGTGGCCGAGTTCATGGAGAACGGCTGCCTGCTGAACTTCCTGCGTCAGAGGTCTCGCTCTCTGACGGACGCGTGGCTTCTGTCCATGTGCCAGGACGTCTGCGAGGGGATGGAGTACCTGGAGGCTCAGAGTTTCCTCCACAGAGACCTGGTGGGTCTATAGTCACAGATTTACAAGAAAAAAATTAATTATAAGGAAAGAACTCACTAATTTATGAGAAAAAACATACTAATTTACAAGGAAAAAATTACTATTTACAAGGAAAAAAATCACAAATTGACAAAGAAAAAAACTCACTAATTTACAAGAAAAAAACGAAATAATTTACGAGAAAAAAGGTGAAAATTCTGAGATTATAATCACAAATTTACGAGAAAAAAAAATATGAGAAAAAACAGACAAATTTACAAGAACAAACTAACAAATTTACAAAAAGAAAATAAAACAATTACAAGAAAAAACTCACTTATTTACGAGGAAAAACTTAAATATTCTCTGCGATTATAGTCACAAATGTACGAGAATAAAACTCACAAATTTACGAGAAAAAAAATTACACCCAGAGACCTGGTGGTTTGTTTTACAATTTAATCATGAAACGAGTCACAAATGGGCGGCGTTGGAAGAAGTATTCAGATACTTTACTGCAGTAAAAGTACTTAAATCCACACAGTGAAAGTACTCCACTACAAGTTAAAGTCAGACAAAAATAGTGGAGTAAAAAGTACAATATTTACCAATAAAAAAGTGAATATTGAAAGATAAATTTATTTGTGGTATTTGAGGTTTCTGGTTATTTTTCTCTCGTCCAGGCGGCCAGGAACTGTCTGGTCAACGAGCACAACGTGGTGAAGGTCTGCGACTTTGGGATGACCAGGTACGGCTGACATTTCATTTTCTAGTTTTAAAGGAGCAGTGTGTAACATCTGGGGGGATCTATTAGCAGAAATGGAATATAATATTCATAAGTATGTTTTGTTTTAACCAGTGTGTTGTGTTTCGGGTGTGCTGTGGCTGTTTTGACTCTGTGTTCATGGTTGCAGGTACGTTCTGGACAACCAGTACACCAGTTCTAGTGGTGCCAAGTTCCCAGTGAAGTGGTCTCCTCCAGAAGTTCTCCACTTCAGTAAATACAGCAGCAAGTCGGACGTCTGGTCCTTCGGTGAGGAACCACAGACCCACTCGCTCTTATTAGTACTAATTAGAAGTACAAAACCTTATAGAGGAGAGTCAGTCACCTGTTTTGTACAATAAATTAAGAATAACAATTTTCATATTGGTGAGAAAACATCTGGATATGTACTTTTGCTCCAAATAAAGGCAGATATTTTATTTTCCAGTTAAAATAAAATATATATATATATATAATCCAGAAGCAGTAGTATTAACAATAGTAGTGTATGGAGTCATAGGAGTGCCATGAAAAAAAAAATCTGTAAAAGAATGAGAAAATAAATGTGGAAATATAATTGATAATAAATAAAAGAATAAATAAGTAAATTAAAATGTGGAAATATGAAAAGAAAGAAAGAAAGAAAAGTAAATAAAAACGTGTAAATATAAATAAAAATAAATAAAAAAATAAGTGAATAAAAAATGGGGAAGTATAAAAAGAAAGAAAGAAAGAAAATAATAAATAAGTAAATAAAACATGAAAATATCAAAATAAATAAATAAAGTAAAGCTAAAAATGTGGAAATATAAAAATAAAAGAAAGAAATGTGGAAATTTAAAGACAAATAACAAAATATAAAATAATTATTATTTCACAATTGTCATTATTTTATTTATTTTCATGTTTATTTGTTCACTTATTTCTGCATATATTTATATATTATAAATATTAATTATTTTTTGCATATAAATTGCTCCATTTTTTCCTGTATATCTTTTTTAATTTTATTTTCATCCCTTTATTTTTCCTTATAGTGTTTTTTTAATAAACTTACTTATTGACTTATTTATTCTTTTATTCATTTCTCTTAATATTTCCACATTTATTTTTAAATTTTTTAACAGATGTATTCTTTTTTACGTGACTCCTCTACCTCTATAGCAGTAGTGGCGGTATTACAGTATTAGGTTAATGTATCTCTCTGTGTGTGTGTTTGCAGGTGTGGTGATGTGGGAGATCTTCTCGGAGGGTCGGACTCCGTTTGAAAACAGCTCCAACTTGGAGGTGGTTAATGACATCACCAGAGGAATCCGGCTGTACCGACCTCACCGAGTCTCGCAGCCGCTCTACGCCATCATGTACCGCTGCTGGCACGAGGTACTCCACTTTGACGATACTTTCTCATCACTTTCAGCCACATCTAAAGATATTTGTTTTAGTTTTGATGATCACACCTATTGTTAACCACCGAATCACTTCTTCTTCTTCCTCCTCTTCACCTCAAACCCTTCTTCTTCTTCTTCGGTGGTGGTGATGGCGGTGTAGAAGCCTCAGGGTCGGCCATCTTTCACAGAGCTTCTGGAGGAAATCAGAAAACTGGCAGAAAATCCGGATTAACTCACACATACACGTATTATATCTCTGATTATCAAACTGTTTTTTATCATGAATGTACACAGACTGTATTTTGTTATTGTAAATAACAATTTTTTCATTAAAACCGTTTCACAGATTATTTTTTTTATCTTCATACAAACACATTATAACCAGAAAATACATAATATAAATATAATCTATATAAATATAAATTCAAACTTCCAGTGGTTTATTTATGGGCATTTGCTGGTCTTCATATGGCAACTTTTACTTTTCAAATAACATTCAGTTGTAACTGTGAAATTGATATTACACATTTTTGAAGCTCTCAGAATAAATAAGTAAATAAAAAATGTGGAAATGTAAAGACAAATAACAAATATATAAGAATAATCATGAGCATTTTAATTTTTTTTTTTTAAATGTCTGTGTATATTTGTATACTAGAAAAAATATATTTATTTTTTGGAATATAAATTACTAAATAATTAAAATCTATTTTTTAATTTTATGTTTTTATTTTCAGATAATGTAATTTATTTATTTGTATCCCTTTATTTTTCCTTATTCCTTTTAAAAATATTTTTAAAATTGACTTATTTCCTCTTTTATTTATTCCCCTTTATATTTCCACATTTGTTTAATTTAATTATGTCCTCCTTTATTTATTCCTCTTTATATTTCCACATTTTTATTCAATTATTTCCTCCTTTATTTATTCCTCTTTATATTTCTACAATTTTTTATTTAATTATTTCCTCTTTTATTTATTCCTCTTTATATTTCCACATTTTTAAATTTAATTATGTCCTCTTTTATTTACTATAATAATAATATAATAATATGTCATAATTAATATTGAAAACAAACTTTATTCAGCCTCCAACACGACCAAAAGGTTGAATCAATACATCTCTGCATGGAGCATGGTGGGAGGTGTTACCATGGCAACGTGTTGGGTGACACACACACAGGGTCGAGTTACTGCACACACACACACACGCACACACACGTACACTAACAAAACGTTACTCCAGTGTTTACGTTGAAGTTCAACGCTGCAATTTAACCGATAAAGGAATCCACCTGCAAGGTTAGTGTGTAACCTTTATTATGACTTTATTATATTAAGTTCAGTATCCTTTAATACCACGCTATAAAATACTCACTGAAAATACTCCTTCAGTAAAAGAATGTCAGTATAATCAGTTAAATGTAGTTAAAGTATTAAACTGTGACTGTTGTACTATTATATATCTTATGATTATATTATTATTACTGATGCATTAATGTAAAAGCAGGATTTTACTGTTGTAGTCTGTTGAGCTGGAGCTACTTTTGAACTATTAACTTGATTATTTTCATTATAGATTAATCTGCTGATAATTTTCTCCATTAATCGATTGATTGGTTTGTAAAAATAGTGAGAAATACATTATTACTAATACATTAACAATGTTAACATTACTACTAATACATTAATATTGTTAATATTATTACTAATACATTAACAATGTTAACATTATTACTAATACATTGACATTAACATATTACTAAAAAAAATTACATTATTAATATTATTATTAAAACTAATACATTAACAATGTTAACATTATTACTAATACATTTACATTGTTAACATTATTACTAATACATTAACATTATTACTGATACATTAACATTGTTAATATTATTACTAAAACATTAACATTAATATTATTACTAATTCTAATATGTTAACAATCTTAACATTATAACTAATACATGAACATGATTAACATATTACTAAAAAAATTACATTATTAATATTATTACTAAAACTAATACATTAACAATGTTAAAATGATTACTAATACATTGACATTAACATATTACTAAAAAAAATTACATTATTAATATTATTATTAAAACTAATACATTAACAATGTTAACATTATTACTAAACATTAACATTGTTACTAATACATTAACAATATTAACATTATTACTAATTCATTAACAAAGTTAACTTTATTAATAATACATTAACAAAAACAAACATAAACTATTAAGAGCAGTAATAGGTTATTAAAATGTATTTTTGTGTGATATTAGTGTTGTCGTCCCTCCAGTGTTTCATGGAGCGTTACGAGTCTCTGGGTCTGGTCGGAGAGGGCAGTTACGGCACCGTGCTGAAGTGCCGTCACCGAGACTCCGGCCGCCTCGTCGCCATCAAGAAGTTCGTGGACTCGGACGACGACAAGACGGTGAAGAAGATCGCCCTGAGGGAGATCAAGCTGCTGAGGGTACCTGTCAATCAATCAATCAGCCAATCAATCAATCAATGAGTCTGTATGAGACTGAAACCGGAGAGCAGCCTGTCAATCACAAGACAAAAAAACTCAGAGTCATATTCTTGACATGAGAGGAAACACTGGAAGACGAGACGCCGTCTGGATTATTACTATTATTAGTCTCAGTCTTTAATATGAGAGTGAGTACAGGGCCCAACAATAAGGATTACCTGCTTGCCCGGGGCAAGTAAAATGCCACATCGGGCTACTAAATCTATCAACTCTGCCTGATCGGGCAGTAAAAGAGAATTAAACACATTGTTTTTTTCTGGAGCTGACGATGGATATACCTATTAACCTCTAATATATAAAACAATTTGTATAGCGGCAAGTAAAAACTGACTTTGCAGGACAGAACAAAAATGAATTGTTGCTCAAATATCAAGAAAATAACTCTTGATTCTATAAAATGTGTCTGTCTTTCCTTTGGCAAATATATTTCCTATAAATATTACACCTAAGCTTTTTGGACAATTATTAATTATTTTACTGCAACATGTTGCACAATAAAATCTACATTTAAGGCAGCACTTAAGAACAAAAGTATGACTGATTTAACAATAACACGCAGGCTTCTTGGACTCACACTTATGAAACTAAAACCATTCAAATCAGCCGGTGCCAGAAGTCCATGAGTTTCAACCTCCAGGGTCTGAAAAGTGAAGCCAATGCTGAAGTGTCTTAAAGCTGCATTCTCTCTACCAGCCAGCAGGGGGCGACTCCTCTGGTTGCAAAAAGAAGTTTGATTGTATAGAAGTCTTTGAGAAAATGAGTCTACTTCTTTCTTGATTTATTACCTCAGTAAACATTGTAAACATGAGTTTATGGTCTCAATCGCTAGTTTCAAGTCTTCTTCAATACAGCATGATGTTCATTTAGTAAATTATGGTCCCATTTAGAATCAGATAGACCATAAAGCAGGGGATGCTTTAGGGCGGGGCTACCTGGTGATTGATTTTAACCCTTTCACAGTGTGTTTTCGGTGCATGAAAGTTAATTGCAACCTTTAGTTGCCTAAAAAATGTCTTGGTTATGTGTTCAGTTGTACGTAGCTCCACCCTCTCGTGTCACTTCTGGCTCCAAAAAAACGAAATGGCGATGCCAAAAAATGCCAAACTCAAGGCTTCAAAACTGTAGTCCACAAACCAATGGGTGACGTTACGGTGACTACGTCAACTTCTTATATACAGTTTACGGTGTCCACTCAAAGCGAAGGCAATTGGCACCATGTAAAAAAATATTTAATACAATGTTAGTCGCATGTTTTTCCTGTTTTAATTATTATTATATTAATTACTCTCCGCTCTCATCTTTCTAACCATAAAGCAACTACGTCACGACAACCTGGTGAACCTTCTAGAAGTGTGGAAGCGCCGCCGCCGCTGGTATCTGGTGTTCGAGTTCGTGGAGCGAACCCTTCTGGACGACTTGGAGCAAAACCCGAGCGGACTAGACCTGGACACCGGCCGGCAGTACCTGTACCAGATCCTGAGGGCTGCAGCCTTCTGCCACCAGCAAAATGTGAGGAAATCAGAGAAATGAACCACGTCTTCTCCAATATGGCTGGCATTTTCATGTATATTTTATCATCTCTTTCCTTCCTAGATCATCCACCGTGACATCAAACCGGAGAACATACTCATCTCTCAGGGGGGCGTGGTTAAGATGTGCGACTTTGGCTTTGCCCGGACCATGACGTCGCCTGCTGAGGCGGGCATCTATACCGACTATGTGGCCACTCGCTGGTACAGAGCACCTGAACTGCTGGTGGGAGACACCAAGTATGGAAAGTAGGTGTTAGTGTGTGCACCTGAGGATGTATTAGTATGTTGACTGTTGATACAGATGTTAACAGGTGTGTGTTTCTGTGTGTGCGTGTAGACCGGTAGACGTGTGGGCTGTTGGTTGTCTGTTATTAGAGATGTTAACAGGTCAGCCTCTGTTTCCCGGAGACTCCGACCTCGACCAGATTTACCACATCGTCAGGTGCTTCGGTAAACACATATACTACATCAAAATATCCAAAATCTTCTCTTTTAACTCTCTCAACACAGTTTTACTCTTCTGGGTTCTCCTAGGTAACCTGACAGCTCAACACCAGGAGTTGTTCTACAGGAATCCCGTCTTCTCCGGAGTCAGACTGCATGACTATTCTGGCAGAGTCCGACTGGAGCAGCGCTTCCCGACAATCACACCCACCGCCCTCGACTTGGCTCAGGTACTCGGACTTAAATGTCACAATACAAATACACAATCAGACCACCTCCCGAGGAGGTCTGAGTACGCTTCGTTTCAGAGGGGTCTCTGAGTTCTTCACATAGTTGAGTTCTTCTCCTTCAGAGTTGTCTCCAGATGGATCCAGAAAGACGACCTCAGTGTTCAGATCTGCAAGAACATCCTCTGTTCACACAAGACTCTTTCCACATCAGGTTTGTTTGTTTTACGTTACCCAGTCTCCCAGTTGGGCCTTTGGAGTAGGCTGGTTCACCTTGAAAATGTGTGTTAGTGATCCCAGGAGAAAAAACACCAAAATTTTCTTCTTTCTCTGCATCTATACAGATTTTTGGACGAGCTGAACGCTAAGATCCAAAAAGACCACAGAGAAAACTCCACCCTTCCCAAAATAACCAAAACTCCAAGAAGAGAAAGGAACGACGGTGATGACAAGAACCGGAGAAGCAAAGACAAGAAACAACCTGAAGATGTGGATGAGAAAGTCAACAAGGAGACAAAAGGAAAGCAACCGTCGAAGCTTTCTAAAACTATTCGTAACACCTCAGAACCTTCGATGTCCACCTCCACCTCCACCTCCAACTCCAACTCCACCAAACAATCCAAAACATTAGGCGCCAAGATTATCGATAATGCGGCAAAAACGACTGTGGCCATGAAAGGTAAACCAGGAAAAGCCACTGGTGTCGACTTGAGAAAGGAACCTGACATCCACTTAACACAGAAAACTGGGAAAATGTCCACTACAGAATACCTTGATGGTGCTTCAACAACTTCTAAAATATCAAATAGCGATCAAGTGTTGACACTTCAAGCATCTCAACCGTCAAGCGATGACCGTATTGAGGTCGCTACCCCTTCTGTCACCAAGCCATGCAAGACAACTAAGACCTCAGAGTATTGTTCAAACATGGACACAGAGCAAAGATGGACCTTTGAATGTCCAAAAGTCCTACCCTCAAACCCCAAACCCTCAAAGACTACCTCAAACTTTGGCCCCAAGATGACCAAAAACACATCTTTGTCCACCAGCCCATCCAAGACTCTTACCTCAGATCTTTCAAGGCAGTCCTCTGCCCACAGCACTACAACACTACCTAAAGAAACCTCAAATTTGTCTTCAGATACTAAAGCCACAAATGACACCACACGTGTACCCGACAAACCTTCGAGAGGCCTTCCAACAAACGGAGAACTTACAGAAGTATCGAACGCAACCAGAACTCAGCAGGATAGTCGTTCAAACAAAGACTTCAAGGAGGATCACGGATGCTTGACGATGAGCCCGGTGACCAAAACAGCTGCAAACCACGTTGAGATATCTGATGCTTCAGGTGGAGATTACAAGGAGTGTGCTGAATCCTCTGATCCCTGCAGTGTCCATCTGCAGAGCACTTCTAAGTCCAAGACCACCACCTCCATGCCGAATGAAATCTCTAAAACCAGCACGTCAGTAGGGACTGCTATTCTGAAAACATTGAAAGTCTCAGATAAAGAGAACAGGGAGGATTTAGCACTTTCTTTGTCCATCAATGCAACACCCAGATCTTTACTAAATCAGACCTTAAAGGTTTCTGGCAACTCTTACAATGAGCAAAAGAGCAACAGCAATGAAGCTGAACCGAACAAGAAATCCTTGAAACCCCCTCACTTCAAACCTTTGATCGGAGAACCTAAAACAAAACTTGGGTCTTTTAGCAACTACGCCGCAACAATGACCCTAAAGAGAACTGCATTTCCTTCAGAGGCAAGAAAAAAAAGAGACAACCCAGAAAAAGACGACACAACAATCGCAGATTCGACTTCGTTCACCTCTACAGCGACTCCAGACCGCAAAGCTTCGACAAGAAGCTCAGTCTTTCACAACGTGGACACCACAGATTTCAGTGTAACCCATTCGTCTTCACCGCCTCCTCCTCCACCTCCTCCCTCCTCCACTCCTCTCCTCCTCACTCCATCCTCCACACCCCTCATCCCCTCTTTCTCCGTCGTCAGCCCAGCCACCAGCGATCACCTTTCCCTGGGGGCAGGTTTCCATCCTGGGACACACGGCCTTAGGTACTTAAGTTCTCACACATGAGTACAATAAGTTACTAAATAAAAACTGTGAGCACACCTCAGAGTTATTTAGGCTTAAAGGGATAGTTGTAGTATTTTAAAGTGGGGTTGTATGAGGTACTTCTCCGTAGTCGGTGTATTACCTACAGTAGATGGAGTTTGGAGAAACAGACAGGAGTAAAGCAATATACTGCTGTGGACGGAGGCAGATTTTAGACACTCAAAAAAATTCATATCAGTTTAAGTATACGCTATATTTAGAATATTTTCACCGGTTTAACTTGCTGTGAGACAGGTCTTTCCAACGAGGGACTGAAACCGTTGTATCAATCTACACTCTCGCCAAAGCCACCAGACTCCATTGAAAAAAAACTGTAATTTTACCTCACAGAACACGGGAGTTACTGGTCTACCGCTGCCTCGATCGGTTAGTTTGTTCATGCTATAGTGTGACTTTGGTGAATCCAAACTAACCAAAGTCACACAATAACACAAACAAACTAACTGATTGAGGTAACAGTGGACCAGCAACCCTCGTGTTCTACGAAGTAAAATTACATTTTTTTTCAATGGAGTCTGGTGGCTTTAGCGAAAGCTTAGATGACTGCTTCAGTTCCCCATCAGAAACATAGATTGTCTAGCTGTCTCACAGCAAGGTAAACCGGTGAAAATATTCTAAATATAGTGTACACTTGAACTGATATTGACTTTTTTAGGTGGTTCTTTCTTTTAGGTGTTTAAAATACGTTTTTCTTCAAAATACGTCCATTGAAATTTTAACATTGACAGTAAAACATGAATTATTTGGTAAGTTTCAATATTTTAAGACTTCGTTGTTAATCAAATGTTTTGTAATTTAATATATGGCGTTTCTTTGTGTTCTTCACAGGTGTGTAGACAAGCCGAGGCACCACGGTGGCGTTTATAGTCGAATGTCCAGCCACATTACAGGATCACACACTGCACAGGTAACACAGTGTTTCACTTGTTTTACACAACAAATGTGAATGCGCTCTTCCAAAGTTACCGTCGTCTCTCCTTTTCAGGTGTCCGAGAAGAATCTGATCTGCGAGCGTCCCTTCCTGTCCGATCGCTGTAACCTTGGTAACAGCGGTGGCGTTATAGCGACCAAAAAGAAGTCAGACATCCATTTCCCAGATCTGAGAAGCTCAGCGCTGCCAGAGCTCAGAGGAAGAGAAGGTACGTAAACACACTTCACCATAGAGCTCAGCAGAGACCGTCCACTTTTTGAACTTCTGTACATCAAACAAAATCCCCCCTCAATCTAAAACACGATTAAAAGTACTGTCAACTAACTATTTTTCTCCCAATGGTTCTTATCCAATACAAGACATAATGTTAATAGCTGCAACATAAGAAAAATATGTTTTAGGCAAAGAAGACATAAATTATTGTGGATTTTTTAGTTGACACGCAACATATTTATTCTGATGTTTTCTCAGGCAAACACAACAAAGGCACTTCCAAGGATCAGAGGAAAGACAAACAACCACTTCCTCCATCAGAACCACATCATCACGGACACAACAGTACTGATACACCTGATAACACCATAACAACATGCATCCCTTTACTTTAATGTGATGGCAGCTAAACATATCCATGAATTAGCACCCTGGTCACTACATTATCAGGTTTGTTTTATAATGTTACACCTTTTTAAAGCAGCAAACAGATTATTCATAATCATAATACATTTTTAACAATTTTTAACAATAATCATATATTTTTTTACAATTGTTAAACAAACAGCAATTGTTTTATGTGGACATTTAAAGAATAAAGAAGCTTTATATAAATGAAGATTGGTTGTGTTGGTTATGGTTAATGGAAGCGGCTAAGCTAACATTTATACATCTAAATTTTCCTTGAAATTGTAATATTTTGCGCACAATACTTAAGAAATAATGATGCAAATACAAAAATGAAATTATACATTTTATTAATGACAGCTAATCAAAAGTTTTCAGGTTGTGTTTTTATGTTACATCTTTTTAATAAAGCAGCAAACAGGTTATTCATATTTGTACTTTTTTAACAATTGTTAAACAAACAGCAATTGTTGCAATTGTAGCAACAAATTTAACAATAAATTTAGTAAAATCTTGGGATTTGTGATATCTTTTGAAGGAAATCCGGCATATTTGTACTTTTTTAACAATTGTTAAACAGACAGCAATTGTTTTTAATGTGGGCATTTTAAGAATAAAGAAGTTTTTTAAAGATGAAGATTGGTTGTGTTGGTTTTGGTTAATGGCAGCAGCTAAGCTAACAGACATATATCTAAATTGTCCTGGAAATCTTAATATTTTAGTGCACAATACTTACTAGCAACAAATTTAACAATACATTTAGTGGTAATCTTGGGATTTGTGATGTTTTTTGACGGAAAGCCCTTTCCAGTGAATGCATTTAATCATTAGTAAACCAACAGATGTGCTAATGTGTCAAGAAACTGTTAATATAATAATAATAATTTCTTCCATCTTTGTTTAAAAACTAAAATGTTAAGACTCGTCACTCGAGTCCTCTGAAGAGAACGAACCTATTTTCCATCTGTTCTTGTCCGTCCTTCCCGCTCTGTTCAGCGGCGTTTCAGCTGACTCGTCACTTTCTGATGACGTATCGTAACCTCTGTGAGGCAGCCCTCCCATTGGCTCCCAGTGTCCTCTGTTATTGGCCATGAGGTAGTAGAGGAGGCTGTCAATGTTTGGCTGTGGCCTGACTGGTGTTCCAGTGTTTTTGGTTTCTGGTTTCCTTGGGGGTGATTGGACAGCTGGCTTTTTGGTTGTTGTTGTTGTTGTTGCCACAACCTGCTGGAAAATTATACAAAAGAGATTAAAATAGGCTAAGGCAAGTTTATTTGTATAACACCTTTCATTGGCTTTTTGTGGAGGGAACCAGTGCGATGCTAACTTCCTGGTTGACCTACAAAAATACGTCGTCCCTGGAGCACTCTATATCGGCATATCCCACAAATCTGAAAATGCTCCGTTCAGAATAAAGCCTAATTCAGGATATCTAAACAGAATATGCTGTTTACATGACCCACATCAAATTCGCAATATTGTCATATTCTGAATAATAGTGGAATATTAGTGTGCATGTTAACGTAGTCACTGCATCACCTTCTTATCCTGTAACTCAAGACAAATTCACCCAATACAAAAGCACATGTCAAAACCAACTTCTCACATGTTAATTATTAAATTTCACCAATTTAGGTACAAACAAAAATGTTTATTGTTAATGGCTTTAACTAGCTAGCTTTTTAGCTTTGAGAAGCTTGGGGTGTTGGTGACTACAGCTAACCCTTCATGCTTAAATTACCTTCTTGGTGATGGTTGTGGTTGTCGTGGTGATGGGTGTGGTTGTGGTTGTCGTGGGGATGGGGATGGGTGTGGTTGTGGTTGTCGTGGTGATGGGTGTGGTTGTAGTTGTCGTGCTGATAGGTGTGGTAGTAGTGTAGTCGGGTGTGGGGTCAAAGAAAAACCTGCAGGTGTCCACAGCCGAACCATCAATCTCTGGAAGCTCAACATCCGACGGAAAGGAGACGGACCGAGCTGTTGGAGGGAGATTAGAGGTCTGTTAACTACTTTTACTACGAGTCAGTGGTCTGTACAAAGTCATGTGTTTATAAATACAAATTAAAAAGCTTGGTGATTGTATTACCAAAAATATCATGCTGTAATTTCATACAATTTTCCACAAACCAATTAAAAGAGGAGGCGGAGGTTACGAGATTCATGTCATCCTTATCGTTAGCCTACTATTTTATAGGTATCTAGAGTGAATATACTGGTGTCATATGAAACTAGAAAACCTGAAGAATCCAATGGTACCAACCATGTCATACTAGCTTGTCGGGAAGGAGGTTAAATAACGCTCCAAACTTGCGCTAAATTTTTGGCGAGGAAAACTGTCATGACCAGGTTACAGGTTACGTTACAGCTCATGGTACTGTACTACAGTTACATCCTTTAGTTGATTGCTTTTGATTGGACAGAGCAGATATTTCCTTTATCTACACATTACAGTCCTTTTAAAGTGAAAGTTTGCCAATTTTCTATGTATTGATCATTAAAATATGCATCGTATATGCAAATGAACATGAGCATTTTGCGTCATTTCGCTTCATTCGGCAGATTTAATAAAGTAAATCATGACATAAATCTCCTCAAATGTGACGAATTGGATCCTGGTAATTTGTGATTGTTGTAGACTTTGCCATTGGATCCATTGTCTCACAGACTAGAGTTGCTTTTTTAAAACCCCTCGTATGTCTAATTAACTTTACCTTCTATCTGTTTCCTTTACGTAACAGTGAAACCTTTTACTTATCTGTACCGAGGTCAACAGGTTCTGTCGGTGAGTATTAAGGTGTCTGTGCCGCTATCTGATCTGATCCATCAATGATGCTGCATATTTCATGATGACAGGTCTGAGGTGTGTTTGTCTTTTGTTTTCGCAGTAAAGCTGCCACGAAGACGGCACGCTAACAAGTAGGCTTTGTTCCAAGATAATCACAAAGGTCCAATTATGACTTTAAACTTCAGGTATTTTTTTTTATCTTGCACTACAAATCGTCTAGAGTAGAGTATATTTGTACTCACCGTGAGTCAAGTGGAAGAGGAGAAAAAAGACAGACGGAGCTGCAAACCTGCAGGACATGATTATCAAACAACAAACAGCAAATGTAGAAAAAAATGAAATAGAAATGAAGGCAGGGAGAAAGAGTAAAACGTGTTGAAGGAGGACAGGTTGTAGACTGACTGATGGAGATTTAAGATGAGGAAGGTGATGGGGGATAAAAAGAGGGAGGGAATGAGTGAAGAGATGAAAGGAAAAGATGGATAACGTCTAGACTGTAAAGTTTTGTCTGAGCAGATCTGAGAAGGTTTTTGTGGTCCTGAGTTGCATCACAGTAGAAACCAAGTTAATCCTTAAAGCTGCTTTTTAAAACATTATTCATTCAGGGAACGTTTACAGAGCAACGCTTAAATATTTACAGCTTAAAATTCACAGTAATCTTTGAAGCAATAGTTCCTTGATTTTAGAAAGAGGTAGACAAAGACTGTACCAGCAGATTTAATGCAACACATTTGTTTTTCGGTTTACTTAATCAACAAAACTCCTTGCTCAGGCTCAGGAAAAGATGGTGGTTTGGCTTAAAATTAGGGCTTTCAGTCGATACAAATCTTTAATCGTGATCAATCGTATAATTGTCCATTGTTAATCATGATTATTCGCACAGTTTCTATCTGTTCAAAATGTACCTTAAAGGGAGATTTGCTATTTAATACCCTATCAACATGGGAGTGGACAAATATGTATAGATAAAATGTTGCCTAAATTCGTAGCGTTATTTAACCTCCTTCATGACAAGCTAGTATGACATGGTTGGTACCGATGGATTCATTAGGTTTTCTAGTTTCATATGATACCAGTATCTTCACTCTAGCTTTAAAACTGAGCCCGCCACAACCTAAAACTGTAATAATGCGTTAAAGAAATTAGTGGCGTTAAAACAAATTTGCATTAACGCGTTATCACATTAACTTTGACAGCTCTAGTTAAAATAATTTACAGAAAATAGGTATGTTTGTTACGCAATGTACGGAAGTTACGTAACAAAACTGCGGTAAAATAAGTCAATGGACTTGAGGTTATGTTACTGTACAGCATCCTTTTTATATAACGCGATTGCTATAATTGGACAGTTGTTTCTCAGGGGAGCAGTTTAGTAAAGAGTCAACTTCTTGTTCAGTTGTTTTAGATTTGTTTAGCCACCAGAAGTCTTTGCAAAGCGATCCAGTGAAACCTGTTCTTGTTAGTTACTGTGTGTATCTGGTGTCAGTGACTGAACAGGAGTCAGTCGGTTGTTTTCTTTGCTGTCTGGAGTTGAATAGAAGTCGGTGAGTCTGTTGTTATGGAAAGAGACAGAGACGTCACTTCTTCAACCTGGAGTTTCCCTTCCAGGTTTTCTTAATCAGTTTTACCGCCTAACTAAACCTCAGAACATCTTGTGTAATTTTATTTCCAGTAGAGATTAGTGAAGCTTTAAAGCTCTAAGCTTCTTGTGAAAGGAAAGATTATTTCCAGTAGAGAAATCATCATGATGCTGTGATTCAGTTTATCCAGTCTGGACTTCTACCTGCCAACATCGGGATACTTTATGAAGTAATCAAAACTAACTAAGTACAATATTGAGGTGCTTTACTTAGTTTTTCTGCCACTTTTACAATTCGGAGTTAAATATTGTCCCTTTGACTTCACTACATGTTTTCACAGTTGAACTTTGTAGTTATTTTGTACGACAAAGTATTAGGGCCACATTGAAGAAAAAAAAAGTCTCGTAAAATTATGACTTTATTCTCGTAATATTACGACTTTTTTTCTCGTAAAGCTATGACTTTATTCTCGTTATATTCCTTTTTTTTCTCGTAATATTACGACTTTATTCTCGAAATCTCAATTTGTTTTTCCTCAATGTGGCCCTTATACTCCGTCGTAATTTTGCTTTTACTTTCAAACAGTTTGTAAAAAAACGTGATGCTTATTGAGTATTTTCGGTCCTTAACTGAGTCCTTTATGCCTTATTTTGCTGTTTTTTTGAAGTGATAAAATTTGCCAGTGTTATAAGAATATTCTCATCTGTTTTTAATGCAAATGAACTCGTTTCAAGTATTTTCTAAAAATGTAATATTTCATAATTCTAGTGTAGCAAACTGTCTTATTCTTTCTTGTTCTACGTAATGAGTACTTTCACTTTTGATACTTTAAGTACATTTCACTGATTATTAGGGCTTTGAAAATGAACGTGATAATAACGCATTAACGCAAATTGATTTTAACAGCATTAATTTATTTAACCTAACATGCAATTTTATAGGTTGTAGTGCGATTAACTATTTTCTTCGACTGACAGCTCTAATGATTATAAGTTAGGATTTTGAATGCAGTACTTTTACTTGTAATTAAGTGTTTTCATAGTGTGGTATTACCACTTTTACATAAGTAAAGGCTCTGAATATTTCTTCCACCGCTGGATATAAGCGACATTTTTAACCTCAAGCGAGTTGATCTAAAGTAAATGAGAGAAAGATTTCTCCCTTTTCCCCTCGCTAATCTGCCTTTTAGCGTTTTATTCAACTTTAAAAAAAAAATCTGTTTTATTTAGTCTGTTATTTTTGCTTCTATAGGACAATGTCAGTATTAGATTTGTGTGAAAAAAGCGCCATTGTTTCCTTATTGTCTCCGCTGTTGGGTCAGTGCCTGGTTCAAGGGCACAT
The DNA here is from genome assembly GCF_043250625.1 of Sebastes fasciatus. NCBI lineage: Eukaryota > Metazoa > Chordata > Actinopteri > Perciformes > Sebastidae > Sebastes > Sebastes fasciatus. The sequence goes on from NC_133816.1 coordinate 22,859,753, forward strand.
TTTATGGAAACAGTTACTCATTCACTAAGCTCTCCGTTAACACCTGGTGTGTGTGTGTGTGTCTACCTGTATCCCTCCAGCCATTACTGATGTTACTCAACTGGAACTAGAGATTTCATCACATGCTGGGACTGTTTATATCCACGGTTGCTATGGTAGCGAGTGTCTGCTTACATACACACACCTACTGTAGTCAACCGTAACGCTCTGATCATGTGTGTGTGTGTGTGTGTGTTGATGATCCTCTCCCATTATCTTGTCACATGTAAACAAAAGGCACATTGTTGTTTAGGCTCTATGGATCTAAACGTCATTCAGTGACACTTTGGATTGAAATATCTCAACAACTATTGGATGGATTGGTGTGAAATTTGGTGCAGATATTCATGTTCTCCAGATGATGAATCCTAAAGACTTTGGTGACCCTTTGACTTTTCCTCTAGCGGCACCGTGAGGTTCACATCTATGGTTTTCACTGGAGAGCAACGATTTGGCCAAAACAGACAAAACACTACACACTAACAGATTAATTCATCAACAACAAGAGTCCCCACTAAAGAAAACGGAAATCTTTCGCAATCAAACTTGACATTAGTGTAAACAAATGGGCAGGAAGAATTAGTGATGTTAGTTTTTACTTTGTACTGAAAATTCACGAAGGATGGATGGATGACGTTATGGAGACACGTTAAATAAACACTTGCGCTATTGCCTCAAATCAACAAATTGGTCCTCCATTTCTGAGCTCCATCTTACTACGACTATGCTTCACATTTAGCGTTGGTTGGTTGGCGGTGGTTGTACTTCCTTCTTCAGTCAGCTTGGTTTTCTATCGTTCTTTTCCACGTGACTGCGTTATCGGCTGTCTTCGGGGGTTCCCCACACACAACAGGATATCCCATCGTAAATACTGAACATGTTTAATATTTACGGTTTGAGATGGGTTGGCTAAAACAACAAATATTTTGATTTTACACACAAATCATCAGTATTCGAAATCTGGAGGATTTCACATTTTATCACATTAATTAACAAATGAAATTACAAATATGTGCAAAAACAATAGTACAAACAGTCTTGAGCTGCTCTTCCTTGTTAGATTATATTACAGTGATGATGATGATGTTGGAGGTGGTGGTGAAGGTCTAGGTGAACTTCCTGATGAAGCGCAGTTTGAGGTAAGTGATGGTGAGGAAGATGACGGTCATGCTGGCCAGAGCGACGTGGTTCTGCCAGAGGCCCCAGGTGGAGTAATTGACACCCTGCTGCTCCAGGAATTGCTCCCCCGTACATCTGGAAACACAGAGAGTGAGTAACTAACCCATGTTGCTATTGACTTTTAGATCAATCACATCACATTACAGTTCAGATATGTGAATATCTATACTTACATGAGTCCAGCTGTGCTGTTTAACTCTGGACAGAAGTTCAGCCCAGTAAACTCATTAGCCTGCAGACCCTGGAAACACACACAAAACCTCATTGAGCCTCTCATCATGCGTTTAAAATATATTTTTTTCTTGGTGTTTTAAGTGCACCACAGGAGAAGAGAAACACTATCATGATGAGCTACAGGCACTAAAACACTTCTCTATGTGTACTTACAGCTAAGCCATATCGAGGTATACTTAAGTATTTCAACCAAGCAAGCCAGCTGACGATGGAGGGAAGATTCACAAGCAAACCTGCAAAGATCTGCAGAGAAAGAGATGATAACAGGTAAACACACGTCTTTCTTCAACGCAACAACAGTGAGGACGTCTGGGTGTTATTATGTAACATGTGAATGTTTGATGAGATCATGATTATCCTCATTTTAAACTGATAAAAATGTCTTCTCTTGTGCTAAAAATAGGTATGAATAAATCTAGATTTAACAATAAATATAAAAAGATAAAAGGGATTTATCTCTAAATTGCATTTTTGAGGGCCTTAAGGTGCTCGGAAAGTTGTTAAACTTGGCACACATCAGACGCGGTGGAAAATTTGTTATTTTAAGGGTCCCGGGCTTTGGGTGTTGCAAAGTGGCTCGCTAGCGCCCCCTAGGAAGTTGGAAAAATTGAGCCCCTTGTTCAGGTTTCACCTACATGTATGAAATTTGGTAGGCAGATGTAACATGTGGAGACGCACAAAAAAGCCTCTTGGAGGTATGCCCAAAACTCAACAGGAAGTCAGCCATTTTGAATTTAATGTGCGATTTTCGCCCATTTTTAGCGTTTTATAGGTTGTGTACTTTAACGAACTACTCCTAAAGATTTAATCAGATCGACTTAAAATTTGGTCAGGACCATCTTTAGACCGTGAGGATGAAAAGTTATTCACATGGTGAGTTTTCACTGAACGACCTGACCGTGGCATGGTAGGCAGATGTAACATGTGGAGACGCACAAAAAAGCCTCTTGTAGGTGTAGAGTGCTACAAAACTGAGTCCTAAAACCCAGAAATGAGTTAGCATTTTAGCACTTTAAGTAACATGTTTTGCAAAGTGCTATATAATGTGATGTAATGTAATGTAGTGGCTTTGGGAAGCTGTGATCGGTCGAACAATTTGCTATGAACAGGGAGTGTTTGATTCAATGCACCAGAGCAGGAAGTCCAGATGTCAAAAAAGGTTAATTAAGTAAATTATAATTGAGATTATTACAGATGAAGCTGTTCAATTAGAAACAAATAGCATGTGTCAGTGATTGTGCTGCTGTTGTGTGTATGTCATCACCATCATGAAGACGCAAGCGATGGTCATGTAGATGTTGGCGATGGCCACCACCGTCTGGTCGGCTGAGATGGCCAGAGCCATGGCGGTGGCGGCGTAGGCGATCAGAATCACGGTGAGCAGGAAGATGAAGAAGGCTCCGACTTCCGGCTTCAGACCTGCACGAGGAAAAAAAAGAGGACCGACAAGAGGTTAGCGGTGAAAACTTAAGTGGACTAAGCGTAAAAAAAACAAATTGCCGAAACGAATGAATTGATATTATTAAAAAAATGTGAAAGAAATCTGTAAATATGTCTGCAAACAAAATATATATTATATATAATATTATATTATATCATATTATTTTTTTTATTTTTATTTTTTATTTTATTTTATTTTATTTGCAAACAAAAAGAAGCACTCCCACTAGTGAAAACTCCTCATCTAAAATTTAGCATAAAACCCCCAAATGAAAACATAGAAAGTTGCTTTTATACACATGTGACTACGTCCGATTTTCAAAATAAGGTGTGAAAAAAATTTCATAAATAATTCCTGACAATGACTACAAACATACATGCTGAAAATCAAACATTTTTACTGGATTAATTTAGATATTTTCCAAAGTAAAAGTTCCTCGAAGTGTATAATTCAACTTTTTCCCTTCATGGTCTAGTGTTGAAAAAGTTAACAAAAATCGCATTATCGAATCGGCACCCAGGTTTCATGATGGTATCAAAGCGAGATGGATGTATCGTCCCAGCCCTGCTACCCACCAATCATGAAGTACGACACGCCGGCGAAGACGAAGGCGGGGAGGGTCCTCAGTGTGATGATGTCAGACAGGATCTTACACAGGAAGTACACGGACACCCTGTAGTAACCGCTGATGTACTCGTGACTGATGAGAGAAGAAAACACACAGAAAGTTGTATTAATAAACCTCATCAAGATGTTTTATCTGCATAAAGCAGCATATTTACCCACTCCCATGTTGATAAGAGCATTAAAAGACTTGACAAATCTCCTTTAAGGTACATTTTGAACAGAAAAAAAAGTGCAATTCATTTGTTTGTGCGTTAAACCCACATGAAGAGCTTCCTCTCTGAGATGAAGAGTTCAGCAGACGACAGCGAGCCGAAACACTGATTCACAGCGATGAAGAAGAGAGCGCCGAACCTGAAAACACAACAACAGACTGATCAATACACGGAAAAATACATAGTTTAATCCTGTACAATATATACCATACAATTTCAGAATATTGTAATAGAATAATTTGATATATGATAATAATATATGTAGTAGTAAGTAGTATATAATAGTAGAATAAAATACCTGTTCTGCATTCCACTGTCATCCTCCTTGACGCCAAAGAAAATGGCTCCTACGATCACAGCGAGGAATAAGGTCACTGCTAACTAAACAGAATAAAAACACAGTAACAGTCAGCAACACTTAATACGAAACGCTGTTGTGAGACCACAACATGAGGACCTTAATAAAGGAACATTTCAACATTTTGGGAAACATGCTAATTTGCTTCAAAATCTATACAACAAACAATTATACAAATGAATTATTGTTTTTTCTCTTCACTTTTTTTGTACAGATTAATCAGAGATTAGGGCCGTCAGTCTATTAGAATATTTATCCCGATTATTCACACGATTGTCCATAGTTAATCGTGATAATTGCAAATTAATCGCGCATTTTTTATCTGTTCAAAATGTACCTTAAAAAGGTATAATATGCAAGAATTAACTAAAAAAACAATGTATAGACTGATACAATAAAATAATTAAATAATAAAAACAGCATATATCTTGAGGTCAGAGGTCAAGGGACCCCTTTGAAAAAGGCCACGCCAGTTTTTCCTCTGCAAAATTTAGCGCAAGTTTGGAGCGTTATTTAGGTGTTAAACTTTTGCTTTAAGTATCTAAAGCTGCAATTCCTCTTTTGTCCACTAGATGCTGCTCCAACTTAATTGAAATTGTACAAAAGTGACAAAGTAAACCCCAATCCTATTTTTTCTTTTTAAATACAGTCAGTTTATTTCTTAAAAAAAAAATTATGTTGATGTCTAAATTAATAGAAATAAACCAAACTCCAGGTTTTAAAACATAAATTTAAAAACTGCAATAATTGCCATGTTTTTATACATATTAGAGAGCTGCAGGGTATTTTTGTAAGCCAACTTTGTAGGTAGGTAATTAGCATCGCCCTGGTTACCTCGATTAAAAGCCAATGGGATTTTTCCATCGGCTTTTGGATTATTACAGAAAATAAGATCTGTGGCAAACAAAAGTTTATGATACTTACAGGTTTTGTTCAGCAAGATAATCTTAACGAATGAACACCACTTTTATGATTTTTGAAGTGTGAATGCAGAAGTAAAAAGCTAACGTAAGGCTATAAACGAACTACACCACGGTCGCATGACTTCACGTCACCACCACTAAACTAAAGGTGGACTAGTGTTGGATGTAATGACGTTTAGTAGTTTAATTTAGCCACTTGTTAGCAACCGCCTTTTTTAAGAACAAAACGATAAAATCCCTTCAACTTGTGTTTATCACAGACCTTATTTCAGGCATCTAACTAAAGATAAACCCATTGACTTCCAGATGAGGTAACAGGAAGTGCTATAATGCTAACTCATTTGTACTCTATGAACTCTGTCTCCTATAGTAATTAAGTTTGATTGCTTTACAGTTACACTTTAGAATGATATAAGTCAGTATGGACTTGTTAGGATGGGAACTGAAGCCTGCTCGATGTTCTCACCTGAGCGATGGAGGTCTGAGGGTTGAGCATGAGGTTGAGGAACGTTCTCTTGAGAACCCATCTGAACTGGGTGAAGAAGCCGGTGGTGTAGGTGATGGTTCTGGAGGTCGAGGTTTTGCTCTTCGGCTCACCCTGATTGATCCTTTCTGAGAGAGACAGAAGGTGATAATTGTTTTTGATTTGGTGAAATTGACAAGCAGTGTATGAAGCAGTTTATATATACAGATATAGATATCGACCCTGTGACCTTTTTGTACCTACCCAGCTCTGCTTTGGTCTGTTTGAAGTAATTGCAGTTTCTATATCTCTCTACGAGTTCATCCGCGATCCCCTGTCTGGACACCAACACCGAGTCTAAATCTGGATCTAGAGGGAAGAAAGAGGCATTCAGAATCGTGCAAATAAGGAAAAATGAATAAAAAATGCATTATTTATACGGTCCAAAATCTGACCCGATCCCAAACATACACACCTTCTTTGTTGAGGGAGACTGCGGTTGAGTCTCCATTAATGATGTCCAAGAAGAAGTCAGCAGGGTTGTTGTGGGGTTCACAGGTGTATCCTGGGAAATGAAGTTCCAAAAACGAATTACAAGTACATCACCTTTGCATCATGTTGTGGTTATATTGGATTAATTTCCCGTTCCTACCGATGTCTGAGAAATAATCCAGTGCGCTCTGAGCCGGGCCGTTGTAAACCTGATCATTTTAATTACAGTGGAAAACAAAGAGTTAATGTGAATTTCTGTATTATTAAAAAGTCAGGACACAACACGGAATATGACAATAGCTGATATGAAAGTGAGGAAGCTTCACTATGAAACAAAAGAGCAACGGAAAAGAGAACAAAAAAAGATGAGATGGAGTGAGCAACAAGAAAAAGGAAAAATAGTGACATAAAAGAAAGACATAGCGATAAAGAAAGCGAGAGCTACAAAATAGACGGAAAGTGCGCCAATGAGTGAGCAATAGGAACAAGTGAAAAGAGTAACTAAAAAGAGAGAAAGAAAGCAATAATAAAGATATAAAGAGCAACAAAAAGAGTGAATAAAAGCAAATAATGAACAAGTGAGCAAAAAGAAAAAGCGACAAATAAAGGACAAAAAGCATTACAGAAGACAGAAAGAGCAATAATTAAGACCGTGTGAAAGTGATAATGAAAGAGCAACACAAAAATAAAAGAAAGGGTGAAAAAAGGATGACAAAAAAGAAAGAATTACAGAAATAAGGAGTGACAATGAGCGCATGTTGCCGACCTGTTTTCCGTCGATCAGCAGCGTGAGGCTGTCGAACAGGCGGTAGATGGAGTAGCGAGGCTGGTGGATGGAGAGGATGATGGTGCGACCTTTGTTTGCCATCCTGAAGAAACAGGGAGAGAAAAAGACGTTCGTAGACGTATAAACTTAAAGGGATAGTTATCGGTTTAAGTGTACGCTATATTTACCGTACCGTGAGATAGCTATACAGTCTATGTATCCGACGGGGAACCGAAGCCGTTAGCGATTGTTAGCAGTTGATAACTTGATAACTAAATTTTTAAAAGGTCACAACTGTGACCTAAAACCAAAAATCTGGTCCTCTCTCTAGGTTCCATGGTGGAGAGGAGGTCATGTTGCTCTGGCTTGATCTGTTTTGGCATGGGAAGGAAGGCGTGTTGCTTTGGCTCTATCTGTTTGGCGTGGAGAGGAGGTTGTGTTGCTCTGGCTCTATCTGTTTGGCGTGGAGAGGAGGTTGTGCTGCTTTGGTTCTATCTGTTTGGCGTGGAGAGGAGGTTGTGTTGCTTTGGCTCTATCTGTTTTGCGTGGAGAGGAGGTTGTGTTGCTTTGGCTCTATCTGTTTGGTGTGGAGAGGAGGTCGTGTTGCTTTGGCTCTATCTGTTTGGCGTGGAGAGGAAGTCATGTTGCTTTGGCTCTATCTGTTTGGCGTGGAGAGGAGGTTGTGTTGCTCTGGCTTGATCTGTTTTGGCGTGGGAAGGAAGTTGTGTTGCTTTGACTCTATCTGTTTGGTGTGGAGAGGAGGTCGTGTTGCTTTGGCTCTATCTGTTTGGCGTGGAGAGGAAGTCATGTTGCTTTGGTTCTATCTGTTTGGCGTGGAGAGGAGGTTGTGTTGCTTTGGCTCTATCTGTTTTGCGTGGAGAGGAGGTTGTGTTGCTTTGGCTCTATCTGTTTGGTGTGGAGAGGAGGTCGTGTTGCTTTGGCTCTATCTGTTTGGCGTGGAGAGGAAGTCATGTTGCTTTGGCTCTATCTGTTTGGCGTGGAGAGGAGGTTGTGTTGCTCTGGCTTGATCTGTTTTGGCGTGGGAAGGAAGTTGTGTTGCTTTGACTCTATCTGTTTGGCCTTGAGAGGAGGTCGTGTTGCTTTGGCTCTATCTGTTTGGCGTGGAGAGAAGGTCGTGTTGCTTTGGCTCTATCTGTTTGGCGTGGAGAGGAGGTTGTGTTGCTTTGGCTCTATCTGTTTTGCGTGGAGAGGAGGTTGTGTTGCTTTGGCTCTATCTGTTTGGTGTGGAGAGGAGGTCGTGTTGCTTTGGCTCTATCTGTTTGGCGTGGAGAGGAGGTTGTGTTGCTCTGGCTTGATCTGTTTTGGCGTGGGAAGGAAGTTGTGTTGCTTTGACTCTATCTGTTTGGCCTTGAGAGGAGGTCATGTTGCTTTGTCTCTATCTGTTTGGCGTGGAGAGAAGGTCGTGTTGCTTTGGCTCTATCTGTTTGGCGTGGAGAGGAGGTCGTGTTGCTCTGGCTCTATCTATTTGGTGTGGAGAGGAGGTCGTGTTGCTTTGGCTCTATCTGTTTGGCGTGAAGAGGAGGTCGTGTTGCTTTGGCTCTATCTGTTTGGCGTGGAGAGGAGGTCGTGTTGCTTTGGCTCTATCTGTTTGGCGTGGAGAGGAGGTCGTGTTGCTCTGGCTCTATCTATTTGGCGACGCCGGGAAGCTGGATGGCTAAGTACATCATACAACCGCACTTCAAAACACCCGAACTTTCCCTTTAAAGCAAAGGTTTTGGGACATAAGAACTCGGACAACTGACCTCTTGAGCAGCAGCATCACAGAGTTGGCGGTGCTGGCGTCGAGGCCGGTGGTCGGCTCGTCCAGGAAGAGGACGGACGGGTCGATGATCAGCTCCATGCCGATGTTCGTCCTCTTCCTCTCGCCGCCGGAGATCCCACGAATCAGCGGAGTGCCCACCTGCACAAACACACAGACGTACAGTGAAATAATGCCTTTTCTTTGTTTTTGTTGCTCTACTCTCTATTTATTTTTCGTTTTGCTTGGTGTCTTTTAACACCCTTTATCTTTATTGTTTTATTATCTTTCTTTCTTTTCTGACGTTATTCCTTATCACTCCTTTCTTCCTCCTTGTGATGTAATTTCCCATTAATTCCTCTCTTATTGGTAGAAAGGTCAGAGTGTCCCTCTGTTGACATTATTGGGTTGGAGTCCTGTCTCGAGGAGCCACCGTTATCTGTACAGCTGTGTCGATAGTGGAGACCGTAGAGCCAGTCGCTAGGGCAACCAGGGTCAGAGATGCCAGAGGAATGGAGTAAGTCAAAACATGATAAGGGGTAAGACACTGAGCACCAGGGAGGAAGGGCAGAGTTGTGAGGCCTTCACGCAGAGAGCACCTCAATGTGGAGACCTGATAATTGCTCCTTGATCAAGCTTCAATAAACCTTCTTTGTAAGACATCATCAGCTCCGGACCTCTTCCTTCCTTAAGTTAACTTGTGTATCAATTATTCCATCACACTCCTCACCCTGGAGTCGGCCACTCGACTCAGTCCCAGCTCCTGGATCAACGTGTTGACTTTTTGATCTTTCACCTCCTGAGAGATGGACGTCGGGAGTCGCAGCGCCGCGGAGAAGGTGAAGTTCTCTCTGACCGTCAGAGTTCCCATCACCACGTCGTCCTGGAGACAAGAAGCCATCGTCAACAACAACTACAAGATGATGGATGCACCTTTATTTCAACGGTATCTTTTCATATTTTAATTATGACCTCAGTATTTCTAAATTAATTTCATGTATACTGTGTATGACAATATACATCTGCAGATCTGACTAACCCACCTGCACCACGTATCCAGACAGACACTTGAAGTTTGGAGGCTGAGGAGCTCCGTCGATCAAAACTTCTCCTGACAGACCTGCAGGGTCCTTCCTGGCCGCCAAAACATCCAAGAACCTGAACAACAAAGGAATCCCATTAAAAGGTATAATATGCAGGATTATCAGAAAGCGTAGTAATAAAGTATTTGCATTTCAAAGTTTGAGGTACACTTCATAATTATAACACACAAAGACACTCACGATGACTTCCCGCTTCCCGTCGGGCCCATGATGGCGTTCAGACCCGGCTTCATGATCCCACTGAGAGAGAGAGAGGGAGAGAAAGTTAATGTTAACAGCGAAGTAAATTGAGAAATGTTCATATGAATTAGCTTTGTATAATTGTGCAATGCATAATAAACCACAAACTAAGTAACTCCAAATACAGGAAAACAAAAATCTAATTTCAATGCTTGCATATGTCTACACCACATATTTTCATTCTCTTTGCTATTTCAAATAATCAAACTACATATTTGTACAAAAGAAAATGGGACTCACTTTCTTCCCTAAATAAAAAGAATATACACATTAAAAACATAAAATAAAAAAAAATAAATAAATAAATAAATTTAAATTAAAAACAATAAAATGATACCAATCTCATTGTCTGTATGGTAAATATGAAGCTACAGCCAATAGCTGGTTAGCTTAGCTTAGCTTACCATTAAAGTGCATGGAAAATTTTAAAAAAATAAAAATAAAATCAGAACTTGTCCTTCCTACATGTTTTATGTACAGATTAAACAAACGATAAGATATAATGTATTTTAGAGGTGCTGGTACAGATCAGGCTAGCAGTTTCCCCCTGTTTCCAGTCTTTGTGCTAAGCTAAGCTAAGCTAACCACATCCTGACTCCAGCACAGAGACATGAGATTGATAGCAATCTTCTCATCTCACTCAGAAAAAAACGTTACGTTTCTTATTTCCCAAAATGAACCATTTCTTTAACCAGAAAAATAAAATGTTAACCATGTGGGGACCTAATTTGGTGTCCCCAGATGGGAAGTGAGTCCCCACAATGTGGCTATATTAACATATGTGTGTCCCTACAGTATGAAGTGATGTCACCTTGTGCGGATCTCATTTGGTGTCCCCAGATGGGAAGTGAGTCCCCACATTGACTGTATTAAAAGATGTGTGTGACAACATTATGAAGTGATCTCGCCTTGTGGGGACCTCATTGATTGTCCCCAGATGGGAAGTGAGTCCCCACAATGTGTCAATATCAACACATGTGTGTCAGTACAATATAATTAAGTGATCTCACCTTTTTGTGTCTCTAAATGAGCTTTATATGTAATAGATGGATATGAGTGTGGTATCAATTTACACATTCATATTTGCTCATTCATCTCTATTCTAATGTTTACAACTGTTTTGTTTGAAATGATGAGGCAGTTTCGCTTCTGTCATGTTTTTCTAAGGAGCTGAAACATTTTAAGTTGTTGTTTTGCAATAGTTTGATTAATCTCTTGGTGTTTTTGCTGACTCAGGAAGAGCAACTTCCTCCTGTCCAAAGTCTATCGTGTCACTTATTCAGCAAATTTCCTGACATACAACACTTTATTTCACACCATATTTGCACATTCATCTCGATTCTAACGTTTGGAACAGTTTCTTTTGAGATGACGGGGCAGTTTCTCTTCTGTGTTTCTTCGAAATGACTACTGGTGAACTCTGTGATTACTGGTATTGCCATACACTGTATTTGAGGAACTGAAAAAGGTGAATTGGGACATTTCAGTTGCTGTTTTGCAATCGTTTGATTCATCTTTTGGTCTTTTAGCCGACTCAAGATCAGGACTTCCTCCTGACTAAATTTCACAGATTTATTTCCAACACATGACACTGCAGGTTTTTTTTACCTCCTAAATGATGATTCATACTTTAAACTTTTGTTAAGGAACTGAGAGATTTTATGTGTTTTAATGTTTAGTAAACAATGAGTACAGTTCTTGATGAAACTGTTGAGAAATGTTCTTGTTTTTTACTTGCGGACTTACGGTGTCAAAACAGTCTCATAAGTATTCACAAACAAATGTTCAAGTTATGTAACCTGTAAAACACAATGCACAATTAAATGTAGAGCGATTTGTACCTGTAAATCCATATCTGTATCTGTGCTTCTAAATTACAACTTCATCATTTGTAAATAAACACAAACAGTATTGTCATATACAAATACATTGTCATATTTTTTACTAAAACATCCCATTTGCATGGCTTAATAACATTATTAATTTGCAATTTGCTAACTGAATATGAACGAGTCACGTGTTCACTGTATTTGTGGATTTTTGTGTGTAACAGCACAGTAAAAGAGTCTCAAAAGAATCCACACAAAGGTGGAGATTCATAAATATAGTGCCTTTGAAAAACGCTAAATTTATAAGTACAAATGATGACAAATACAAAAATAGATTCAAAGATACAAATCACTCTTTGTGCATTGTGTTTTACAAGTTACATAACTTGACATTTGTTTGTGAATGAGAACTTCCCCCTTGTCCAACATCTGTCAGATCATGAGTCAGCAAATCTCATGAAACATGACACTGCACTTTATTTCCAACTCTGAAACCATGATGCAGCAAATTTGTTTTGCGTTCAATATGATGCAACCTTTTCCTTTCATGTCTTCATTCCTGTCCAACAGAGAAAGACAGAGGGGGGAAAGGGTCGACCCAAGTTTATCCCAGTGGTTAGTTTCTCAACACTAAAAAGGTAAATCATAATTGATGGTAAAGTAAATTTGAATAAGCTCTGAGTGGAAAAAACAAGCTATCAGGACGGGCATCATCCTCACATGAATAGATCAACTGAAGCAGCAAATGCTCCAACGTTTCAATAAAAACACTCAACCTTCAACTTTGTGTTGAGACTTGTCAATGATTACACACACACTGGACAGTAAAACACCAGAGATACCACCCTCTATAAACCGCATGTACACACTGCACTTTGACCCACTGCATTTTTACATAATTAAAGACTTTTCATAACAGATCATAATCACATACTTTTGACGGTTTTGCTGTGTTTCAGCTACAGAGTAAAAAAAGAAAGAATATGACCTCTTGGTGAATAACAATGGAGAAAAACTTGGGGTTATACCTTTTTCTTGAATACTCTGATTTATGGTTTTTAGCTTTTGTCTGGGATAGATGTACGTTGAAACACTACAGAGTGCTTAATTGGGCAAACAATTAATTAGCTTAAGGAATAAATAAAACTGTTGCATTACTATAACAAGAGTCTACAGCCATGCAAACTCTGTGAGCAGAGCTAAATGCTGAAATCTGAATGATAACATGCTCACATGACAATGCTATCATGCTGATGTTTAGCATGTATAATGTTCACCATGTTAGTTAAGCGTGTTAACATGCTAACATTTAATAATTAGCACATTTGTCAACCTCAAGGTGGCACTAGAGCAAAAGTCAGAGGATCATCAAAGTCAGTATGATTCATCCTCTGGGAACCATGAATGTTTGTATCCTATTTTATGCCAATCCTTTCAGTAAATGTTGAGATATTTCAACGGATAAGTGAAAATCGTACCTGTTGGTGGCGCTAGAGGAAAAGTCAGAGATCACCAAAATTGGTAGGATTTATCCTCTTGCCACCACAAATACTAGGGCCAAATTTCATGGAGATCTATCTGGTAGTTGTTGAGATATTTCACTAAAAACTAAAGAAAAGTTAACCTCATGGTGGTGCTGGATTATGGATGGACCTACGGAGGCAGTTCAGCATCATGCCCCCTGCAGCTGTTTTTGTTGGTTTAAGCTGAGAGTCATTGTTTTCTGACAAGCTTCTGTACGTTTGTGTTTGTCTCAGAGGAAATGTGAGTTTCTTGATCAAGCAAACTCCCTTCCTTTGCCAAACATGTCTCTGTGTGTGTGTGTGTGTGTGTGTGTGTGTTTGATCCATGTGGGCCTTGATCGAGTCACGTTTGCTTCCCAGGTGTCCTCCTGTTAGCACGTAGACAAACAAACTCACATCCTCAGTTTGCCAAACTCAGAGCTCAGACGTTTGCTCTCCGAGGTTTCAGACCACAGAGTGTACTCACTTGAGGTCGACGAGGATGTTTTTGGTCGTACCCTTCTTTCGACTCAGGCAGCCTCCTCCCTGTGTCACCTTGTAGTCGATGTTATGAAAGCTGACAGTGGCGCCGTGCCGCGATCGGCTCGAACTTGCAGACTGAAAAAAGATACAGATAATTCACCCCAAAACTGACTGACTGATATTTCTCAAGACACGTATCTACCAGGAAGAGACTCAAAATGACCTCAAAGAAAACTCAAAAGAGACACAAAACAACTACAAAGAAACTCAAAATAACCACAAACAGACACAAAACACTTGGAAAAAGTCTCAGTCTCAAAATGGCCATTAAGAAATCCAAAATAACTAAAAAGAGACGCAAAACAACTACAACGAGACTCAAAATTATCACAAAGAGACACAAAATGACTACAAATAGACACGAAACAACTAGAAATAGACACAAAATGACCACAAATAGACACAAAATGACCACAAAGAGACACAAAATGACCACAAAGAGACACAAAACAACTACAAAGAGACTCAAAATGATCACAAAGAGACACAAAATGACTACAAATAGACACGAAATAACTAGAAATAGACACAAAACAACTAGAAATAGACACAAAATGACCACAAATAGACACAAAATGACCACAAAGAGACACAAAACAACTACAAAGAGACTCAAAATAATCACAAAGAGACACAAAACACGTAAAAAGAGTCTCATAAATATGTACTATTAGCATCCAGAGGAAGTGGAGGAGGAAGGTACCTGATGTTCTGAGTTTCCATTCAACCCGAGTTCCACTACAGTCTCCGACATCTTCGACCTCTCACCTCCTGAAACACTGAACAAACATGTCACTATGTAGATTAACATTTCTTACAAGTAACGATAATTAAAACATTCACTATAGACGAGTACCTCATACAACCCCCACTTCAAAAACACCTGGACTATCCCTTTAAGAGCTACAACCCTCTATATCTAAATATATATAAATATATATACGCACCAATCAGTCATAACATTCAGACCACTGACAGGTGAATTGAATAACATTGATTATCTGGTTACCATGGCAACTGGCAGCAGGGCATTCTTGGCATTCTTTGATTTCAACATTTGTATTCACTTATTTATTTCTAGAATAAATAACTGTGGAAATAACAAAATAGAATAATTATAAGCATTTTTCATTTATTTTCACATTTATTTGTTCATTTATTTATATATTAGAAACATTTATTTTTTTTTGCATATAAATTATTCTATTTTTTTCTGTATATCTATTTCTTTTAAATTGTAGTTATTTGATTTCATATAATATTTATTTGTATCCCTTTATTTTAAAGATTTTTTAAAATTTTTATTATTTCTTGTCAAAGGCGTTAACACAAATTAATTTTAGCAGCACTAATTTTCTTTAACGCGTTTTCAGCTGACACACTGACAGCTGTTGTTGTCTGTTGGGCTGCAGTTTGCCGTGTTATGATTTGAGCATATTGTTTTATGCTAAATGCAGTACCTGTGAGGGTTTCTGGACAATATCTGTCATTGTTTTGTGTTGTTATTTGATTTCCAATAATAAATATATACATACATTTGCATAAAGCAGCATATTTACCCACTACAATATTGATAAGAGTATTAAATACTTGACAAATCTCCCTTTAAAGTACATTTTTAACAGATAAAAAATTATTAATCGTGATTAAATATTTTAATCGTCTGACAGCCCTAAAAAAAAATTATGTTTAATTTTGAAAAGTTATGCAAATGTCACAGATTTGTTTGAAAGGATCATTTGTGGTATTGTGAAATGTCTGTGGTGACATTCCCTGAAAAAAAATACTATATTACAGTTTTCTCCATTTTATATATATTTACACAAAAAATGGAAATATTCTGAAAGTTCATTACTCACCTGCTGAAGCTACAAAGTCCCAGTGAGAAGAGCTGCTGACAGACGTCCAAACCTCAGGACACCAACAGCAGAGAGCAGAGAGAGAGAGAGTTAGTGCAGAGTTTACTGGTTGTGTTGTGTTTTATGGCCGGCTGAAGACGTGATAAGAGAAGTAGGAAGAGGAGGGTGACTCTCTCTCTTTCACTTCTCCTCCAGTGCTGGACAAATACACACAGCAGTCCTGCATTCAACAGATTATCAGCAAAATGTACTTACAGTAAGTCATAGTTATATATATATTACATTATAGGATTATTATCACTGAAGCAGCATTTTGGTAGTTTTGTAGTACATTAAGAATATTTCAACCTTTTTTTACCCAAACCAACTCATTTACACTTTTTTCTTACTTTTACTTACTTACTTTTTTCTTTATTTTAATGTACTAAATGAAAAAAATAACAGCATGTAAAGAAAGACATGTTTTGAAACAGATGGTCTAAAACTATAATGTGTTTATTTTATTTATTTTATTTATTTTATTTATTTTATTTATTTTATTTATTTTATTTATTTTATTTATTTTATATTTAAATATAAATAAATAAAATGATAAGTTAAAAATGTTAAAATATAAAGAGAAAGAAATAAGTTAAAAAAAACATGTGGAAATAAAAATATAAATAAGTAAAATAAGAAATAAGATAAACAAATGTTAAAATAAAAGGAGAAAGAAACAAGTTAATAAAAATGTGTAATAAATATATATGGAAATATAAAGACAAATAACAAAATATGAAAGAATAATTATAAACGTTTTCATTCATTTTTTTCATTTATTTGTTAATTTATTTCTGTATATATTTATACTTTCCAAAAATATATTTTTTTGCATTTTTCTATATATTTTTTATTTTAATGTTTTTTTAATGTTCATTATTTCGTCTTTTATTTATTCCTCATTATATTTTAACATTTATTTTCTTATTCTTTTACAGATTTATTCTTTTTTATGGCACTCCCATGACTCTACACATGATGCCATGATTTATTTATTTTTGGTTTGTTTGCTGAACAAAGTAGCTGTGTATAAATCAAATAAAGTACAAGTACCTCAAACAGCAGCCTGTACTGATGTTTACAGTTGGTTGGTTTCTTTTCTCTTCCTTCTCGCGAGATCTTGAGTTCCTGCGTGAACAGCTCAGCCAGGAGGAAGCAGCTCTCGCGAGACTTGAGCGGTCCAAAGGTTTTCCACTATGGTTTCCACTAAAAGCAGCTGCTGTAAAAGTTGGTTTTAATCCCACAAATTTGCTTTTTTCTGCCGGTAAGTGATGCCGATAAACCGAAATCTACGTTATATTATTAGTTTATATACACTTTATGTAATATGGAGTAATTTTATTAAGATTAACGTTGTTTTTTGAAAACTTTACCCTTTTGTCAGCGGAGTCTGGTTAACGGTTTTAATGCAGCAGCTGTCATGACTAAATGAGCACATTTGGCTAATAAAGACTGTACAGTTTTTAATTAACTAAGGCTAACAAACGAATATAATTCAACAGCATTCAGTTTTAAATGAAGTTAATTGTTTGATACTGTATTTACTTCATGTTACTTCTCTTAATTTATCTCTTTTATTTTTATTTTTATATTTCCACATTTTTATTTACTTATTTCTTTCTCCTTATATTTTAAAAAAAATTTTAAACTTATTTATTATTTTATCCATTTCTATTTTTATTTCCACATTTTTTTATTTACTTATTTCTTTCTCTTTTTATTTGCTTATTTCTTTCTCCTTATATTTTAACATTTTTTAAAACTTATTTATTATTTTATCTATTTCTATTTTTATTTCCACATTTTTTATTTGTTTATTTCTTTCTCTTTTTATTTGCTTATTTCTTTCTCCTTATATTTTAACATTTTTTTTAAAACTTATTTATTATTTTATCCATCATAAATCATGGCATCATGTGTAGAGTCATAGGAGTGCCATAAAAAAAGAATAAGTCTGTAAAAGAATAAGAAAACAAATGTGGAAGTAAATTAAAAAATTGGAAATATAAAGAGAAATAAATATAGAAGACTTCCTTAAAATAAAGAGATACAAACAAAATATTTTATGAAAATAAATAAAATAAATATACAGAAAAAATAGAACAATTTATATGCAAAAAATAAATATGTATTTCTAATATATAAATATAGACAGAAATAAATGTGAAAATAAATTAAACCACTTATAATTATTCTTTCATATATTCTTATGTCTTTGTATTTCACATTTATTTTTAATTTTTTTTATTTTTATATTGCCACATTTGTAGTAACTTGTTTCTTTCTCCTTATATTTTAACATTTGTTTTTCTTATTTCTTATTTTATTTATTTCTATTTTTATTTCCACATGTTTTTTATTTACTTATTTCTTTCTTCTTATATTTTAAATTTTTTTTAAAACTTATTTATTATTTTATCCTTTTCTATTTTATTACCAAATTGTTTTATTTACTTATTTCTTTCTCCGTATATTTTAACATTTAGTAAAACTTATTTATTATTTTATCCATTTCTATTTTTTATTTGCTTATTTCTTTCTCTGTTTATATATTTGTTTTCTTGCTAACGTTACATATTTTAATTCCTCAGACATTTTAACCATCACCAGCTTTATATTTTAAAAGTAACGGTTTAATAAACATGGAATATTTGTGGTTGTTGTGATGAAATATCTGTGTATTTGTTTAGGTCGTGATGAAGATCAGATCCTGATGATGATGATGATGATGGCAGACAGTTGATGTGCTCAGAGGAGGATGAAGATGAGGAGGGTGAAGCTGAGGGTGAACCACAGCCAGCTGCTGCTTCTGTCCAGAGAAGAAACATCTGGAAACTTCCAGAAACAAGGAACGCTGCGAGTTGGACGACAGAAGAGAGGTCCGACCCATTCTATTCTATTCTATTCTATTCTATTCTATTCTATTTACGCTGCTGCCTTGCTCCACGGCTCCTCGGCAGCAGTCTCCTCTCTTCATCTATTTCCATCCCCTGACTCACTCTGACTTTACTTCCTGGAACGTCTGTGTGACCAACAGAAGAAGAAGAACTCTGAATGTCTAACAACTGACTGATTTAAAGGGTCGTCTCTCTGTCAGTAGTAAACATGTCTAGGAAGTTGACTCTATTATACAGCGACAGCATAAACAAATGTCACGTAGATGATGACGTAAGTGTTCGGTAGGAAGCAATACGCTGTAACACTCCTCCTCCTCTGTGTCTCAGATCTCTCTGAGAGGTTCTGTCGGCTGAGAGGAAACCTGCTGTTCATCCTGAAGAAACAGGTGAGAAACAGGAAGGACGTTTTCTGTGTGTTTTTGTACTTTAAAGGGAGCAGTGTGGAGGAATCAGACGGCGGCTGGCGGTACCACGGTTTTATCACAAGCGTGTGGGAGAACTACGGTGGTGGCGGTGTTTGGTTTGTCCGTTAAAAAAATTTGTGTTTTTTTTGTTTACATTTTTATTTGTATCTATCATTGTTGTAGGTCGACGGTACGACGGTACGACGGAGTATTAGGGCCACATAAAGTAGTAATTTTTCGTGCTATTTTCTTTTTTTCCGCATAAACATCTGACTTTATTCTCGTAATATTACGATTTTTTTCTCGTAAAGTTACGACTTTTTTCTCGTAATATTACGACTTTTATTCTCGTAATATTATGACTTTATTCTGTAAATCTCAGATGTTTTTTCCCTCAATGTGGCCCTAATACTCCGTAGTACATTGTCTCTTTGGCCCTCACTGCATTAGACTTATATACTATATACTTAGACTATAAACTGAGTTACCTTCATCACAATGATCACATGTTTTGAGGCTGCAGACAGATTTTTTTTGTTGTTTTTTTTGCCTAAAATGGCTCTTTTGATAGTAAAGGTTGCTGACCTCTGTCATAAAGTGTGTGTGTGTGTGTGTGTGCGTGCGTGCGTGCGTGCGTGCGTGTGTGTGTGCAGGGTGGTAAGCTGGAGGAGGTGTTGCTGTTGGAGAGATGTGAAGTCATGAAGCTTCCAGACGATGACAGACGACTGGCTGTCGGTTAGTAACACGGTTCTACTCCTCTGTTCTCTCCTCTGTGTGACAGTAATGTTGGTTTAGTGTCGCCGCAGGGTGTAAAATCTGTGTGTGTGTTCAGTGTTTGTTAGCAGTGACCCTGCTGTGTTCCTGGAGTCCAGCAGCTCTGCAGAGTGTGCGTCGTGGCTCGCCGTCCTTGGAGACGCCAACACTGAGGCGATGAGGCGACGCATCGCAAGCCTACGCACGCTCATCAACACACACACCAGTCAGCACACACACACTGCTGCACACTGCAGCGGGGGGGATGAAAACATAGAGGATGCTGCAGGTGCAGGTGAGTGTCTGTTTAATATTCATAAACATATTAAAGCCCCAACAATGACATATATAACTAATTACAGATATATATTCATATATAAGAGTTTGACTTTTTGTGTGAAGTAAAAAC
Organism: Sebastes fasciatus; assembly: GCF_043250625.1. NCBI lineage: Eukaryota > Metazoa > Chordata > Actinopteri > Perciformes > Sebastidae > Sebastes > Sebastes fasciatus. The sequence continues at coordinate 22,879,824 of NC_133816.1, forward strand.
TAGATTAATAAAATAACAAAAGAATAGAATAATATTCTACAAATTAAATACAATAAAATAAGTGATTAGTAAAATAACAATACAATTGAATAAAATTATACAAATTAAATACAATAGAATACGTGATTAATATAATAACAATAAGATATAATAAAATTAAACTAATTCAATACAATAGAATAGGTGATTATTAAAATAACAATAAAATAGAATTAATTTCTACAAATTAAATATAATAAAATAGGTGATAATTAAAGTAAGAATGAAATTGAATAGAACTATTCAAATTCAATACGATAAAATAGGTGATTATAAAAATAAAAGTAAAATATGATAAAATTATACAACTTCAATACATTAATAAAATAACAATAAAATATAACACAATTATACAAATTAAATACAATAAAATAGGTGATTATTAAAATAACAATAAAATAGAATAAAATTATACAACTTCAATACAATAAAATAAATGTTTAATGAAATAATAAAATTATAATAAAATAGGTGACAAAATATAATAAAACATTTCAATTAATACTTTTACAAAAATAAAGTATCTGAATACATTCTCCACTACTGGCAGCTATTTATGAAATATGAAATTTTAAAAGGACTTCATGTGAAAACCTTACAGCTATAGTTTTAATGAAATTATATATTCCAGATTAATTTAGAAAATAAAGATTTTGGAGACAAATACCAGCTGACCAACACGTTCACACTCAAAAACTAACATTTTTTTTATATTGTTAAAAATGTGAAGTTTATTAAATCTGACCTCTGTATCAAGAATATTCTAGAAACCTTCAGTTCTTGACGTATAACACATGTTTATGAATGTTTTAATATAGTTCAGTTAGCAGTGTGTGTTGATGTAATGTTGTTTTGTGGCCACAAGGTGGAGTCCAATCTGCTGCTAAAGTCTCTCCGCTGCACCTGAGAGTCGGTACGAGACACATTTCTGATGTTTTCTCTCCACTAGTGTGAAAAAAAGAAGTGTTATGGAAGTAAAATAGACCAAAATCATCATAGTTTCATACACACACACATTTCATCATGCTCTCTCTCTCTCTGTCAGAGTGTCGAGGTGTTGTTGCCGTGGCAGCCAGCAGAGTCAAGGTACAGGTGTGTGTGATCGACACACACACTCACACAGTCAGGAAGCACTGCTGCTGCAAGATGGTAGAGGTACACACACACACACACACACACACACACACACGCACACACACCTTTTGATGAGGACTTTGTAACACGCTTATCAGGCTTTATTTAAAAGTGTGTGTTTGTGTTTCTCAGGGACCGGATGACAGTGTGTTTCTAACATCAGTGTGTTTCCGTGGCGACTACCCTCTCTACCATCACAGCAGGATTAAAGTCAACGTTTACCATCAAGAGGAGCCGACAACACACGCCACAGTGAGTGTGTGTGTGTGTGTGTGTGTGTGTGTGTAAATGTGTCTGAAAAATTGTGTGTTTAAGAGGATTAGAGCAAAGGATGTGTGATACGAGTGATGGTAGCTTTTCAACAAACACACACTCTCAGTTCTGTTAATCTCGCCGTCACACACACACACACACACAGAGAGAGAGAGAAGGTAAATTGAGGACAGCATCAGAGAGAGAGAAAGTGAGATTTTAGATATTTCCGTTTCCGTTCTCGCTTTTCCTTTCTGTCCAACTTGACCCTGAACTATGGAGTCATAGCAGTGCCAAATAAAAGAATAAATCTGTGAAAGGATAAGGAAATAAATGTGGAAATATAAAGAGGAATAAATAAAAGAATAAATAAGTAAATAATAAATGTGGAAATATAAATATAAATGAATAAATGAGTAAATAAAAAAGAAATTGGAAATATAAAAATAAATAAATAAGTAAATAAAAAATGTGGAAATATAAAATTAAATAAATAAAAGAATAAATGAGTAAATATCAATGTGGAAATTCAAAATCTAAAACTAAAAGAAATAAATGTGGAAATATGAAGACAAATAAAATATAAAAGAATAACTAAGCATTTTCATTTATTTTCACATTTGGTCATTTAGTTCTGTATATATTTATATATAAGAAATATATATTTATTTATGTATTGCATCTTATTTAATTAGATATTTTTATTTATTTTCATATAATGTTATTTATTTATTTTTAGCCCTTTATTTTTTCCTTATTCTTTTGACAGGGATTAAAGGTTTTTTTATTTACTTATTTCTTCTTTTAGTTATTCCTCTTTACATTTCCACATTTATTTTCTTATTCTTTTACAGACTTATTCTTTTTTATGGCACTCCTATGACTCCATACTGACTTCGCTAATCTGCATATTTCCCATGCCGATGTGTTTTTAATCCCGTTGGCCATGACGAAGGAGGAGGAGGAGGAGGAGGAGGAGTGTGGAGGTGATGGAGGGAGCCGAGAGATACTCGGCCGGTGTGTTTTCAGTTTAGTGACGAACGACTGAAGCAGGATTTTCAACTGATGGATTATTTTGTCCGGATTTCTCTTTTTTCCTGCTTTTAATTCTTCTTTTTCTTCTTCTCTCTTTTATTTGTTCTGCATTTTTACAGTCTGTACCTCCATCATGTAGCAGGAAGAGAAATCATCTCTTATCTGCTGCTGACAGATTTAATTGACTCTCTTCTTGTGCAACAATAAGCTTAAATTTCAACGGTGCATTCAGGTGCAGGTGGGAAACTCTATGTTAAGTATTGCATTCATATTTTAGTTTATCTCATGTAGTTATTCTTCGATTAGAAAGTTCCAAATTTAAATCAAAATTTTGCTTTTTATTATTGTCAGTTCTTGTTCAGCAGCTCGTGTTTTGTTTAACGTCATTTTTTTTAATATAAAGTACTGTTTTGATCTGAATTATAGTATTATACCGCAACTGTTACAATACCCAGCCCTGTTCATAGTCCTTTTTTAAAAATGATATTCTCCATTATACCATATTTAATTGCGTATAACTGCAGAACATAAAAGCATTCATGATTGGACAAACATTTATAGAAAAATTATTATGAAAAAGTAGTTTTACAGAAACAAATTAAACGAATCGTAGTCGGATAAAAGAATAAAGAATAATTCCTTTAGTTGTAGTTTCACAGCTGCATTGTTTATGTTTCTACAGTTGTTTAAATTATTTTTTATGCATTTTAAATTCTTTGACATTTAAATATCGTAGCACGGTTTTGATATTTTATTAGCTTACTATCTTTATACCTCTATTCTGTTATTTTTTTATTATATTTTTGATTTGTATCTCACATTAAGTGTTAATAATATGGTACGTGAAGCACTTGATATTGCACAGTTTTTTGCTGAAAAGGTGCTGTATAAGAAAAACTTTTATTTTGGTAGGATTAGACACCTGCAGGACAAAACAGGAAGTGTGACCTTTTGCATTTCTTAAGTTTTGTGATGTAATAAAACAGGAAATACAAAAGAGAAAGCAGGAAGTAAAAAGGAAGGAAGAGGGTTTTTTTTATAGTTATTTTACGGGGATGCAGAGCGGGATGATGGCGTGCATCAAATGTTTCTGTCCACCAGCAGAGAACAGCTCCTCTGCTGGACAGGTAGGGAAGTACACACACACACACGCACACACACACACACGTACTGTAAATGCTATGTAGAGTCTGACAGAGTGTAGTTTGTATTCATGTGTGTGTGTCTAGGTTTGATGGGGATTAGCATGTAATCTTAAAAGCCTCTTGTTTTGCTGAAGAACTCGACAGATTAGCTCAGTGTGTGTGTGTGTGTGTGTGTGTGTGTGTGTGTGTGTGTGTTGTTGTTGTTGTTGGTGCTTAAACCTTCAGCTGCAAAACGAGGAAATGTGGCAACAGTTTGTGTGTGGACTCGGAGTTAAACCTCAATATCCTGTTTGTTTCCTTCTGTTTTTCCTTCTTCTGTTTCTTGGCATCGCACCAGTTTACAAAGCATACCTAACCTTGAGACCTCAAAAATAAGGAGGATTTTGACTGACTTTTTTTCTCATAAAGTTATGACTTTATTGTCGTAATATTACGACTTTTTTTCTCATAATATTACAACTTTATTGTGTAAATCTCAGATGTTCTTTCCCTCAGTGTGGCCCTAATACTCCGTAGTACATTGTCTCTTTGGCCCTCACTGCATTAGACTGATATACTATATACTTAGACTATAAACTGAGTTACCTTCATCACAATGATCACATGTTTTGCGGCTCCAGACAGATTTTCTTTTTATTTTAGTTAGTGTGTGTTATTGTGTGACTTTGTTTAGTTCGGATTCACCGATGTCACACAATAACACAAACTAACTAACCGATCGAGGCAGCGGTCGACCAGCAACTCCCGAAATCTGTGAGGTAAAATCACTGTTTTTGTCAATGGAGTCTGGTGGCTTTGGAGAGAGCGTAGATAACGGCTTCAGTTCTCTGTCACTGCGGCTCGTCACTACAGTTCTCTATCAGCAGCTGAATGTCAACTCTTGGAGTTCACTGAATCTTAAATATTAAATATTCATGCTGATGCTTGAAAATCTCCATTTGACATCGATAGAATATAATAGATGCACATTAGAAATACAAGAATGAAAGACACGTTATTAATAAAATATCAAAGACAAGAACGTTTAATTTCAGTTTGGTGTATTATACATGAGTCTGTGTGTGTGTGTCGGCTGATTTGAGTGCTTTTCACTCGTCAAGGTAATCCTCTGATTATCGTCATAGCAACGAGTTAATGCCTTCGCTGTGGGGGTTTTCGGTCCACGGCCGTGACCCTGGTGTGTGTGTGTGTGTGTGTGTGTGTGTGTGTGTGTGTGTGTGTGTGTGTGTGTGTGTGTGTGTGTGTGTGTGTGTGTGTGTGTGTGTGTGTGTGTGTGTGTGTGTGTGTGTGCGTCAGACAGAATGGGACATTTATTAATTAATTAATGTTGCAGAACATGAGGAAGAAGCTTAAATCTGTGTGGCAGCCCGTTATGTAACTTCACATAATTTAGGGAATTGGTGACGTGATGGTTGAATGTGTTGTTTGTTTGTTTGTTTGTTTGTTTTTGTGTGGAAATGTTCAGGTATTGTTGAAACTGTCAGAGAGGTATAGAGTCATAGGAGTACCATAAAACAGAATACATATGTAAAAGAATAAGAAAATAAATGTAGAAATATCAAAAGTAATAAATAAAAGAATAAATAATTCAAATTTTAAAGAATCCTTAAAATAAAGGGATACTAATAAATATTACATGACATTTTATAAATACAATTTTGAAAACAGACATACAGAAAAAATATAATTTATATACAAAAATAAATATATATTTCTAATTTATCAATATATACAGAAATAAATGAGCAAATCAATGAAAATGCTTATAATTATTCTTTTATATTTTGTTATTTGTCTTTGTATTTCCACATTTATTTATTCTTTTATTTTTATATTTCCACATTATTATTTACTTATTTCTTTCTCCTTGTTTCCATTTTTTACTAGTATTTATTTATAATTTGTATTATTTAGATTTTTATTTTCACATATATTTCTGTATATATTTATATATTAGAAATATATATTTATCTATTTGTTGCATATAAATAATTTTCCTGTAAATCTTTTTTAATTTGTATTTATTTATTTTAATATAATGTCATTTCTTTTCTTTGTTTCACTATTGCCAAAAGCAATGGGGATTAATTGTTTGTTTGTTTTTACTTATGTATTCTTTTATTTTGGCACTCCTATGACTCCATAGATACTGTATGTGCTGATTCAACTGAATTGTACTGCAATATACTGACAGATGTGTCTATTATTTTGTGTTAATAATATATAATAAAATGATGATCAAATAAATGTCTTGTATATTAACAGTATACTTTAAATATTCTATATATATATTATATATTATATTATATTATTATGGAAATTGGACACAATAAGAGCTGGCTATCAACTAGATTTTTTCCAAACAAAACAAAAATGTAAAATCTAAATCAGAGAGATTGTTTAATTAAGCCAACGGAAAACCTTCTATGAGCTGGATATAAACTGGATTACTGCGGGATTACAGCAGGAAAATATGACAAAACAGTTTAATGTAACATAAAACAACTCTTTGTCTCACTCTCTCTCTCTTTTAGAGGAGCTTTCTGGGTTTCACCTCCTTCTCCATCAGAGATCTGTTCCGGTCCAAAGAGCCTCACATCTCCCTGAGTCTCAGGTAAACACTTTTTCAACTATCCTACATTTCCTAGTCCTTTAAAATTCTCCCTGAAACCCAAGTTTATTAGCAATTTACATTCTCCAGCTCTTATTTTATGTCACTGTCAACATTTTTCCCAACAAAAGCAGCTCCAAACAAACTTAAACTCTAAATAAAAACCCTCATTACCAGTACCACTTAACTCAACTTTACTATATAAACTCAATCTCTTGTAAAACCACAAAAAAATGCACACTCTTTTAAACTCACTTTAAATTTAACTGTAGGCACCTTTAACATACCATTAGATAATGTCTAATTTGCATAATTAAACAAGGTATGAATATTAGCACATCATTGATGAGATAATGCCTAATTTGAACATTTAAATAGAATATTTCAGAAAACTTTTGATACAAAAAAATACTTGTCTTAATATAAGTAATAAACTGGGGAAGTTTCATGGTGATACCTATTAGTTAACATTTTTTACCCTATTCATCTGTAGTGTCTTCAAAATGTATGAAATTTTATAATCCATATCTTTAAAGCAAAATTTTATTCCTTAAAACATGGTGAAAATTGAGTTTGTCTTTATGGATGTTGACAGTATTTTCTGATTTATGGAGAGACAAAAAGTAAAAACCTTTGACTCTAATATGTCAACAACATGAAACAAGAATTTTTAAACTGTTCTGGAAATGTATGAAAATTAGCACATATTTGATGAGATAATACCTGATTTGCATCTTTAAACATACTATTTCAGAAAACTGATAATACAAAAAATAATTGTCTTAATGTCAGTAATCAACTGGGGAAGTTTCATGGTGATATATATTAGTTAATTATTTTACCCTATTCACCTGTAGTGTCTTCAAAATATATGGAATTTTACAATCAATATCTTTAAAGGTCGTTTTCTCAGACTCTGAGCCAAAAATCTCCACTTCAGCAGCACTTACATCAACCAAACTTTACAGTTTCATTCCTATCTTTATTCTGAAGATTTCTACGGAGGGATTTGTTCATATATCATTCATAGCCTGATTTATACAACATTTTATTCCTAAAAACATGGAGAAAATTGATTTTTTTCAGACTCTAATATGTCAGCAAAATGAAACAAGAATTTTTTTTATCCAATGTTCAGATTTCTGTTCCGGAAATGTATGAAAATTAGCACATATTTGATGAGATAATACCTAATTTGCATCTTTAAACATACTATTTCAGAAAAACGTATAACACAAAAAATAATTGTTTTAATGTCAGTAATGAACTGGAGAAGTTTCATGGAGACTTTTTGAAGAAAGAAGACAATCTTTTTGTAGTGAAATGAAAACAAAATCATCAGTTCATCTGACTCCCCTGAGGTGTAGAAGCTGTCACCTGATTGGCCGTTGCCTGGATACCTGTAGCCACATGAGGAAGTGAGAGAGGGTGTGTGCCTGTGTGTGTGTGACTCCACCCCCGTAGAAAGTAGAACAACGCTTCCTGTTTTCATCCTCAGAGAGCGAGGCAGCGTGAGAGACGCAGGTAGTGTTCGGTACAGTAGGTGTGTTTGTGCATATTTGATGACTAACACATACCTGACACAGGTTGGCTGCAGGTACACAGCTCTGTGCTGCAGTGAGCTGAGGCTAGTTTGTCTTTTATAACTTCTCATAACCAGGTTAGTTTGGAAAGGTTTCTTGTTATGTCATCTGTGTTGAGTTAGATGAATCTTTCTAGTCATGTTTTTTATATAAAGTTGTGAGCTTAATAATTTAGTTATCATATCTCTAGTTGATTCGTCTTTCTAGCAATCTTGTTTCTGGTAAGTTTTCCTTGTTAAATATTGTCTCTTGTTAAATTTGTCTTGATAGTTATCTTATTTCTCTGTAAATTTGTCTTACTAGTCACCTTGTTTCTTTTTAACTTTGTCCTGCTAGTAATATTGGTTGTAGTTATTCTAGTTATGTTGTTCCTAGCTGACATGGTCTAGCTAGTTATGTTGTTTCTAATTAGATTTGTCTTACTAATCATGTTGTTTATATTTGGTCTTGTTTTTTGTAAGCTTCTTTTAAGTGATCTTCTCTCTAGTTTGGTTTGTCCTAACTAGTCATCTTGTTTCTAGTTGGTTTGTCCTAACTAGTCATCTTGTTTCTAGTTGGTTTGTCCTAACTAGTCATCTTGTTTCTAGTTGGTTTGTCCTAACTAGTCATCTTGTTTACAGTTTGGTTTGTCCTAACTAGTCGTATTGTGGGTAGTTTGGTTTGTCCTAACTAGTCGTATTGCGGGTAGTTTGGTTTGTCCTATCTAGTCATCTTGTTTCTAGTTTGGTTTGTCCTAACTACTCATCTTGTTTCTAGTTTGGTTTGTCCTAACTAGTCATCTTGTTTCTAGTTTAGTTTGTCCTAACTAGTCGTATTGCGGGTAGTTTGGTTTGTCCTATCTAGTCATCTTGTTTCTAGTTTGGTTTGTCCTAACTACTCATCTTGTTTCTAGTTTGGTTTGTCCTAACTAGTCATCTTGTTTCTAGTTTGGTTTGTCCTAACTAGTCATATTGTGGGTAGTTTGATTTGTCCTAACTAGTCATCTTGTGTCCAGTTTGGTTTGTCCTAACTACTCATCTTGTTTCTAGTTTGGTTTGTCCTAACTAGTCATCTTGTTTCTAGTTTGGTTTGTCCTATCTAGTCATCTTGTTTCTAATTTGGTTTGTCCTAACTACTCATCTTGTTTCTAGTTTGGTTTGTCCTAACTAGTCATCTTGTTTCTAGTTTGGTTTGTCCTAACTAGTCATATTGTGGGTAGTTTGGTTTGTCCTAACTAGTCATCTTGTGTCTAGTTTGGTTTGTCCTAATTAGTCATATTGTGGGTAGTTTGGTTTGTCCTAATTAGTCATATTGTGGGTAGTTTGGTTTGTCCTAACTAATCATATTGTGGGCAGTTTGGTTTGTCCTAACTAGTCATGTTGTTTATAGTTTGGTTTGTCCTAACTAGTAATTTTGTGTCTAGTTTGGTTTGTCCTAACTAGTAATTTTGTGTCTAGTTTGGTTTGTCCTAACTAGTAATTTTGTTTCTAGTTTGGTTTGTCTTGTTAGTTCTTTGTTTCTATCTTACTAGTTATCTTGTTGTGAGCTACATGTAGCTTTGTCTTAACTTATTATTGGATTTGGATTTGATTATCCAAATATCCTATCAACTATGTTTATTGGCTTCCTCGTGCTTTAATTAATTAAGATAAACATCTTTCTTTGCAGTCACCAATTGTTGTTTCCTAACAATTAAAAGTGTATTTTTTGTCTTTCTTCCGTCCTCTTGTTTTAAATCAGGACGATAGATGGAGTGAACGAGGTCGGGGAGGTGAAGGTGTCCCGTCTGCAGATGGAGGGAGAAACTCCTCCTGAACACGAGGTAGAGGACGAGAGAAGAACAAACGTATATGTCTCTTTCAGTCCCTCTTTCTGGTTGTACTTGTGTTCATAGAGGTGTCACAGTTTCACACTTTGCTCTGTGGTTTCTGCTCAGTCTTCTGAGAGTGAGAAAAGAAGAAAAAGAGAAGTATTTTCTCGCCGTTCATACCACGTTTCTCTCTCTGCAGTGTCCTGCTCTGTGTGAAAGTCTTCACGGCTCCGTCCACGACAAAGAAAACAGTCCAATGATGAGAGCTGGTGAGACGCAAACTCTCTCTCTTTCATACTATTTAGGAACTTTCTATGTTGTATGGTCTCAGAGCAACGTTCAAATAACGTTATCTTATTTTATTTTTGACTTTAATTTCATTTTAGTTTAGTTTAAGTTAGTTTTCAGAGTGCGTTTGCTAGTTTTTAGTTTAGTTTCAGTTTTCCAGAAAGGTTTAGTGTTTAGTTTTTATATATTAGTTTATATATTAGTTTATATCATATTTATATTATATTTTGCTGAAGCAATCTGCTGGAAGGTCAAGTTCGTTTAATAACTGTGGTTCAACGTCACGAGAGTTGACGGAAATTCATGCTGTCTCCTTTTTTCGGAGGTGATATATTACAGCTAAAAAAAAATAACACTGAAAGAGATTTATTTTCATTTTTATTTCATTTTTATTCATTTTATTTAACCAGGAAATAGTTTAGTTTTTCTTAAATTATATATTTTTTTCTTAAATGTATTAAATTATATAATTTTTATTAAATGTATTAAATTATAAATGTATTAAATTATATAATTTTTATTAAATGTATTAAATTATAAATTTATTAAATTATATAATTTTTATTAAATGTATTAAATTATAAATTTATTAAATTATATAATTTTTATTAAATGTATTAAATTATATCATTATTATTAAATGTATTAAATTATAAATTTATAAAATTATAGAATTTTTATTAAATGTATTAAATTATAAATTTATTAAATTATAGAATTTTTATTTAGTTTCAGTTTATTACAAATATTTTCTTCTGGGTGAAGCCTCCATTTGTTCTGCTCTGATTAAGTGAATGTATGATGTGATTAATCAATAAATCAAGTATTATTACTTTTACGTGTGTGTGTGTGTGTGTGTGTGTGTGTGTGTGTGTGTGTGTGTGTGTGTTTGTGTGTTTGTGTGTGTGTGTGTGTGTGTGTGTGTGTGTGTGTGTGTGTGTGTGTGTGTGTGCAGTGTTGTGTGCTCAGGTGTGTAAGGTGTACAGGTTTCAGACGGAGGACCAAAGATGGCTGCTGGTCCGGGAACAGATGTCCGAGACGCCGCTCTCGTTCTCTTTACCCAAACAGCTGCTGAGCGCGCTCATACACAGCCACACCAGCAGGTGTGTGTGTTTGATTTGATCGATTCGATTCATGTGAAGTGTCTCTATTATAAACGATGTGTTTTCATGAGAGGAAAAAGATGATATATTTATCTCTCTCTCTTCTTCAGGATCCAGGAAGTGAAGGAGCTCGGTGACCTTTCACCCCACTGGGACGGGCTCCGCCATGACGTCATCAACCACTGTAACCACCTGATTGGCTGTTATCAGGAAACGCTCGCTGAGCTCGACAAACTCTCAGGTGAATTTAAATAATACGACATCAACGCTGTTTTTTTTAACCTTTTTCACAAATAGTTATCATCCCTTAAAGGAATAGTTTGACATCTTGGTGGAAATATTAAATATTAATATAATATTAATATTAAATCAATATGAAATATTGCAGCCCGTTAGCTTAGCTTAGCATAAAGACTGGAAACGGGGAAATATATAAATGTGGAAATATAAAGTGAAATAAATAAAAGAATAAATAAGAAAACAAAATCCTCGTTGCTTTTAGTAATAGGGAAAATAATAAGGAAAAATAAAGAGATAAAAATAAATAAATTACATTATGTGAAAATAAATACAAATTTCAAAAGAAAAATAGAGTAATTTATATGCAAAAAATAGATATAAATATATTTTTCTAATATATAAATATATACAGAAATATATAAACAAATAAATGAAAATGCTTATAATTATTCTTTTATATTTTCTTTATATTTCCACATTTATTTCTGTAAGTGGAAAATACAAGAAAAGACATTTACAACACAAAACATTCAAATCAGATGGATATAGTGCATCTAAATGCGGCGCCGAAGTTCACTAAGTCAATGGAGCGAGCTAAAGGAAAACGCCTCTTGTATTTCCCGTTGTTTCGTTTACTTGGATATTATTTGGTTAGTTACGGGTCAGTGTGTGAGTCAAGGTATTCCTATTAAACAATATTACTGTTAAAACTTTGAATTCACCTCGTGGCATTGTGGGAAAATGATTTCAGTGTTTTCTTTGTGTTTCAAACAGCCTCGTCCTGCTTTAAGTCGAGCGGCAGTAAATCAAACAAACACCTTCAGTTTGTTCCGACCAACCTGCACTCCCAGAGGATGGAGGTCACCGACCCCGACAGCACAGGTTCACTCAGCGGCTGCTGCTTTACTCTCTTTATCATGATGCTTTTATCTATTTCCCTTTTCTTCTGCATGATTTATAGAATACAAATAAATAAATAAATATATACAAATTAATTTCATTATTATATGTAAAACATATTAATGGTCTCTCTCTCTGTCTGTCCAGGTGTTTGGTATGAGGTCATAACCTTCGGCGCTCCGGCCGATCACCACCAGGCCTTCAAACACGGAGGACTGAAGAGGCTGCTCAGCAAACACACCAACCACAGAGACAGGTGTGTCTCTATTCATGCTCTCTGTCTGTGGGTTAATCTCTGTAATCTCTGCTCTGTCAGGATCAGCGTTGTAGATTATCATCAATCTTATCAATCATATCGCGTATTCTGCTTGTGCCTGTGTGCACCGGACCGTGACGGTTTGGTACGAACCGTTAGAGCCCTAATTCAAGTGGTAAAACAATAGGTGGATTGATAGATAGATTTGTTTGTAGATTTAGTTTTCAGAGCTCTTTCCTCCGTCTTCCTCTCTCCAGCTCCGTCTCTTACTCCCAGGACGAGAGCTCCAGAGCGAGGGAGCTGCTGGCCAGCGTGGCCGAGCTGCAGCCTCTGGTGTTCGGGCTCGCTGAGGAGCTGCTGTCCGTCTCTCTGGAGCTGAGCACCGCCCGGCTGCAGCTGGTCCTGGACGGCCTGGCTCGACAGGTGAGGACGGGGAGACAGACACACGAGTAAACACATTCAGATATCTGAAAGTGATGTTTTGTCTTGACTCCGTCCTTCTCGCTCAGACGGAGCAGTTTGTTCACGCGCTCAAAGACGACCTGGTGAAGAGCGCCCTGTTGACGATCCACAGCCAGTTTTCGCCCAGCTCCCACGTCCACAGCAACGGGCTGTTCTGTGACTTCACGCCCGCCAATCAGGAGGGGCTGACGTTGCCGGGGCAACAGGACAACGGCCGACGGGATGCGGAGTACGACGAGGAGGAATGGGTATGTCTGAGATCTTAACGTGTTTATGAGTGATGTATTGTTTTTATATGTGTGTGTGTGTTTGTGTAGGACAGGGCGTGGGCGAACGTCGCCATGAGCCTCAACTGCATCATCGCCATGGGCGACCGGCTGCAGGGACGGGAGGAGCGCCCTCAGGCGGTGACATCATCAGAGCAGCAGGAAGCAACAGGGGACACAAACTCTCAGAACACCGGTGGGACGATATTCTGCTGCTGACGCAGTATTTATAGTATTTATAGTATTTATAGTATTTATAGTATTTATAGTACGACAATATTCTGAACGGTTTACTTGAATGAATCGAGGAAACATCACGTTCATCTTTATTTTATTTAACTTTCCCCCGTGATGACATCAGTAGTAACTTGTCCGTCTCCTCCAGCTTCGTCCTCTTCCTCTGCGTACTCCTGGCAGGAGCAGCTGCTCCCCCTGGTGGTCACCCTCAGGGACTGCGTGCGCGAGGCGGTGGGGAAGGCCCGAGTCGCCATGACCTTCGTGGTCCTGCAGGGGGCGGTGGCCACGACCGTCGCTCAGGGACCCGCACACATCGTCCAGAGACGCCACGCCGTCTTCAGCCAGGCGGTGAGAGAGAGAGAGAGAGAATGAATCAGTTTGTCTGTATATATAGAAAAACATAATAATATGTCTAATAGATCTCTTCTCAACTCGACTCCACTCGACTCATCTCATCTCATCTCATCTCATCTCATCTCATCTCATCTCGACTCGTCTTGACTTATCTTCTCTTGTCTCCTCAGCTGTCAGCAGTGGTTTGTGGTTTCATGTTGAAGCTGTACGGAGGTTTGGAGGATCCGGACTTCCTGCTGCAGCTTCACTCTGTCGGACTCCTGGTTCAGTTTGAAGGCCTTCTCAGCACCTACGGTACACACACACACACACACACACACACACACACACTCACTCACTATCCTGCTACACACTCTGTATGCAGTCTGACATGGTGTGTGTGTGTGTGTGTCAGGTGACGAGGTGGGGATGCTGGGGGACATGGAGGTGGGTGTGGCCGACCTGAGTGCCGTCGCGTTCACTGTCACCGAAGCTAAAACAGAAGAACCGAACGACCTGCTGCCGACGCTCAGTGGAGCATGGTGGGAAACAAACACACACACACAAACTCATAAACACACACACGCACACACATAATGCACCCTCGGCTCAGTGTGTGTGTTCACCTCCTCCACTCAGGGGCAGTTTGGTCGTCGAGGTCCCGTTGCCCTCGGAGACCTTCGGGTCGTTGCCGCAGGAAGTGAAAGACGGTGGTTTGATACGAGTTCATCCTGTTCTCTTTAACATCGGAATCAACCAGCAGCAGAGTCTGGCCGAGAGGTACGCACACACACACACACACACACACACAAACACACACACACACACACACACACACACACACACACACACACTACAACATACTTCTATCTATATATAGTAATATAAATCAATAATATAAAGCAGCATCAGTATCAGCCCAGTAGAATGAACATTTTTAGCTTTTATTTTGAAGGGCAGTAGAGGTTTGTTTACTTCCTGTAACCTGCAGAAATCCTGGAAATGTTCAGTGCAAAATCCATTTTCTTTAAACTTGAGACATCCTGTCAACTTCTGGTTAACCTACATGGTATTTCTGTCTGATTCAGGTTTGGTGACAGCTCGCTGCAGGAGAGAGTGAACCAGCAGAGCTGTGAGTGTCTCAAAGCGTACTGTAACTCACTGAGAGACGCACTGCCTCACCTGGGTAAGACTCTGATTGTGTTACCTTATTGTCTTAATAATGACACAAGCAGAATGAACCAGAGAGTAGAAATGATATTTTACTGACAGAAACTACAAACTGAACCAGAGTGTCTCTTTCTCTCTCTTTCTCTCAGCTGGTATCCAGTCTCTATCAGACCTGTTGTTCTCTCTGGATCGCAGCGTAGAAACCAAGAAGAGGAAGAACGTGGAGGTTCTGTGGACGGCTGCTTCGGTGAGACGCCCGACCGTCTGGGAAAAAAAGAAAATTAGACTTTTTAACAAGAAAAGATAAGATCAAATAAGATAAGATAGAGAAGTAAAACAAATACAATAAGACGAGGTACACACAGGACTCATCAGGTTCATCAAGTCATTGTTTGCACGATCCTGTTTAAATCGATCTAAAATATAAACCATAGTAGTTAGAGCATTTCTTCTTTTTGCAACAGAAAGCTAAGGCTTTTTTTTCCGCATCATCACGTTGTACGCTCATGATGATGTCATTACGTTACATGCAAAACGTTACAAAACTACCAGAACGCCTTTGCACTAGCTCTGCTCATAAACACCATCATATCTCAAAAAACAAAAAAAATTCATGATTCAAATAACTTCTGGATTATATTTAGTTCATGTTTCTATATTTAGAAATATTTTGGACCAATATGTTTTGTGTGTTTATTTAGTAAAATTGGATGAAAATACAGATTTTGTTTTAATTTATGACACATTTTCTATACTTTTATTATTATAGTTTATTGACTTACGTAACATTTGAGCTCAGGTTGTACAGATTTAAGTGATATGAAGCATTTGAAGAAACTCCAAGAGGATGTTGGATGTGGAAATAAGCAGCTCCGTGTGTCAACCTGTGTGTGTGTGTGTGTGTGTGTGTGTGTGTGTGTGTGTGTTCAGGTGTGTCGTAAGGTGAACGGCGTGCGTCTGACGAGCTGTAAGAGCGCAAAGGACCGCACGGCGATGTCGGTGACGCTGGAGCAGTGTGTGTTACTGAGAGAGCGCCACTCGCTCAGCCAGCAGCACTTCAGCACCGCACTGGACTGCATGAGGAGGTTCGTTTAACCCCCTGAAACACACACAAACATCCACTTCCTGTCTCCTTCCTTTCCTTTCCTTTCCTCTGTTGTCTCCTCACTCACCTCCTTTGGTTTCCTTCGTCTTCTTTCATTTATGTTGCTTTCAGTTTTATGTTTCTTGCTTTGTTCCTTACGGGATCTTTATCATCTATTTTTCTTTATTTCCTTCTCTTCATCTCCCTTCATCACACACACACACACACACACACACACACACACACACACACACACACACTCCTCGTCCTCCTCCAGCTCTCGTCTGTCCTGGGGGCAGATGCTCGGCTGTTACACCCAGCCAGGAGTCCCTGTCTGTGGGTTAGACCCAGGGGAGCGCCCCCCTGGCCTCCAGAGCTCCGGGCTCCTGCTGGGTTTGGCCCCTAAAGCTCCCAGACGACACCTGTACCCGGTGGCCTTCCTCCTGGTGTCCTCTCACCTCCTGGTTCTGTGGCTCATCCTCAGCCTGGTTCTACTGCTGGCCAAATACCAGTAGAGCAGCACAGACCACTGGGAACACTGGGCACAAAGTGGACCACATGGATCATCACTTATCACTGAACAAGACAGACCTCATGAAAGAACTCTTTTGTATTCTTATCCTAAATCTTTCTTATTCTTCTGTGAGGTTTGTTCAGATGAGATCATCAACGCCTCAACGCTTGACCTGCTTTCTCCTCCTAAAAACACTTTGACATCTTTGCGTTTAAACATGATTTGGACAATTAATCTACTACAGAGTCATAGGAGTGCCATAAAAAAGAATAAATCTGTAAAAGAATAAGAAAATAAATGTGGAAATATATAGAGAAATAAATAAATTAGTAAATAGAAATGTGGAAATATAATAAAAGAATAAATAAGTAAATAATAAATGTGGAAATATAAAGAGAAATAAATAAAACAATGAGTAAATAAAATGTGGCAATAAAAAGAGAAATAAATAAAAGAATAAATAAGTAAATAGAAATGTGGAAATATAATAAAAACAATAAATAAGTATATAATAAATGTGGAAATATAAAGAGAAATACAAGAATAAATGAGTAAATAAAAATGTGGAAATCTAAAAATAAAAGAAATAAATGTGGAAATATAAAGATAAATACTATAAAAAATAATATTTATAATCATTTTCACGTCTATTTGTTTATTTCTGTATATATTTATATATTAGAAATATATATTTGTATATTTATTTAATATAAATTATCTACTTAAAAAAGACAAAAACGGGTCTATTGTGGGTCTCAGAGGGTTAAATCACTCGTACGTGCTGCTTAAGAACGGATCTGTTCATACGAGCGGTTCTTATATGAGGCCCAATGTTGTTTTTTCTTTACTCTTCTGGGAAATGTTTATTTATTCATGATTGTTATAATTACTTTTATTGTGCATGTATGTCTGTGTGCGTTATTTTTGTTTGTTTCTAACTAGAAACGGGCGTGTGTGTGCAGTGGTGGGTTGCTGCTGTAATACATTTATTTATCTGGAGAAAGAACGTTGCATCCTCCACCAAACTCCATTTAAAAATGTAGTAATTGTATGCTGCCTTGCTCATGGGCAAAATTCAGTGACTAGTTGGACATCACTAAACAGTTATTTTAACTGTCTTGAGTGTGCTGATAAATTCGGCACACATCTGATCCCGAAATCAGCTGTTAAATAAGTACAATTTAGAGATTCATAACCTTTATTCTTTGTTAGTTTCCATTTTTACAATGTGTTTTCTTTGCATTTCCAGTTTAAATGTGGTCAGTTTTGATTCTGATTTCATAATGACTTATGGACCTGGTTCTTGTTCTGTTCTGTATTTTAATTAAATATAAAAAAATAAGACATAAGTGGATAGTTTTTCACTTTCATATCATTTTTAGTTTAATTTTAATTCTTAAAAATGTTCAGTTTATTCACTGTATAGGTTTAACTGGTTGTTTTGTGCGTGTGCGTGTGCAGGGACGGCTGCAGGATGGAGAACGTGCAGAAGAACATCGGCAGCAGGAAGTTCGCCTTCAGCGGCGTTCAGCTCCTCACTTTCCCCAAACTGTACCGACCTCCAGACGGCAGCTTCGGATAGAAACACTGACCTTTATTTTAACTTTCTGTACAAATTTTTTTATCAAAAGATTGTTTGTTTTATCATGTAAAGTGTGTCATATTATACATTATGTAAATGTAATGTAATTTAAATGTAATTTAATAGTTTATGTAGGTAATGAGCCTCTGTGCTGTTCACTGCTGCTGCAGGTGTTTGATTTACAAACACGTTTCTGCAATAAATCAATACTTGATTTATTTCTGTCAAATATCAAATTAATTCAAACAAATGGATGATGATGCTCTACACCACACACATTCACCCACTTTGTCCCAGAAACACACTTTTTTTTAAAATATGCACCATAAAAGTATGATTTAAACTAGATCTTCACACATGGTCTGCAGGAGCCACATTAAAGTTTTAAATTCTGCAAATGTGTAATAGATTAAATTATGAGAAATAACTGTTGCAACAGGCTAACTTTGTACTGACGGAGGAACTGAAAGAAAGCAGGTGAGTAAAGTTCTCAGGTGACAAAATAAAACATAAAAGCTTGTTTTGTTTGATCCGGAGCCCAAAGACGCTCAATTTATCAGGGAAGTCTGATTTGGACAGTTAATCTACTATGGAGTCATAGGAGTGCCATAAAAAAGAATAAATCTTTAAAAGAATAAGAAAATAAATGTGGAAATATAAAGAGAATTAAATAAAAGAATAAATGAGTAAATAAAAATGTGGAAATATAAAGAGAAATAAATAAAATATAATCAAAAATAAAATAAAAAATAAGTATATAATAAATGTGGAAATATAATAAAGGAATAAATAAGTATATAATAAATGTGGAAATATTAAGAGATAAATAAAAGAATAATTGAGTGAATAAAAATGTGGAAATATAAAAATAAAAAATAAATGGGATTATAAAGACAAATAATATATGGAATAATAATTTTAATTTATTTTTACATCTATTTGTTTATTTATTTCAGTATATAATTATATATTAGAAATATATATTTGTTTATTTATTGAATATAAATTACTATTTTATATATATATATATATTTTTTTTTTTTAATTGTATTTTTTCATATATAATGTTAATCATATAATATTATATAACAATAAAACACTTCCGCATAGTGAGTACTTTTACTTTTGATACTAAGTACATTTATCTGATAACACCTGTGTACTTTTATTAACATTTTGAATGCAGGACTTTTATTTGTAATGGAATATTTTTATTTCTACTTTTACTTATTAAGTAAAATATCTGAGTACTTCTTCCACCACTGATTGATTTGTATTGTTTTGGTTGCACAGCTGCAGTTTCTCTGCCAGGCCGCCAGGTGGTGCTGCTGACATCACAGCTGCGTCAAATACGACGTATTCATAACGGAAATCAAACTGCTCTGTCCTTCAAAATAAAAGGAAACGCTTTTACTTGTGGCGTTTAACTCATCAACACGTCTGAAATAAGAAAGATTTAATAAAGCATGTTGTGATTTTATTACATTGTGAGTGATAAAAGCTTTAATTTAGCAATACAAGCCTTCAAACAGAAATGTCAGGGCTTTTATTTTATATGAAGCAACTGGAAATCCTGTATCCCATTAGTGGTGCTACCTTAACAGTGGTCCGCTCAGGCCCAGTCAAAACAAAGCATCTTATCTGGCCTGCTGCGTTCAGCTCTAAATATTCAACTAAATATTAACTTTTAACTTTGGTAAATTCACCTCCCGGTGTTGTGACTCGGTACCGGTTAAATCCCGTCGTTTTACCGGGTAATAGTGTCTTTAGCTGTCTGTGTTGTTGAGTCTGTTGTGGGTGTTTTTGTTTGCAGCATGGTGGAGGAATCAAACTGCTCTGTCCTTCAAAATAAAAGGAAACACTTTTACTTGTGGGGTTCAATTCATCAACACGTCTGAAATAAGAAAGATTTAATAAAGCATGTAATGATTTTATAACATTGTGAGTGATAACATTTTTAATTTAGCAATACAAGCCTTCAAACAGAAATGTCACGGCTTTTATTTTATATGAAGCAACCGGAAATCCTGTATCTCATTAGTAGTGCTACCTTAACAATGGTCCGCTCAGGCCCAGTCATATTGGACGCCTTCATAACGGAAATCAAACTTCTATGTACTTCAAACTAAAAGTTTTTTTTAAAAAAACATTTTTTAATTTTTTTTATTTCAAAATTAGAGTATCCATAGTAACAGTAGAAAACATTAAAAACATTTACATAAAAAAGAAAACAAATTAACAAAGAGCTGTGCCAAACATAAAAGGACAACAGAAATGAAACAAAACCAACATAAAATAATTTAAAAAAACAATAAAAATAAATAAATAAATACATAATAATAAAAAAAAGACCACGCGAGACAATAATTTCTCTTAAAAACTTTAAAGATATTGCATACATTCAGTGTTTTCATTGCTTTTTTGTTTTGTGAGGAAGAAATTGTTGACAGATTTTATCCAGTGAAAGATTTCTTACAGAAGTTAAAGAGTGACATATAGATGTAAATTGTTCCTTCTGTGAATCACATCCTGAAATTTGCTCTCATTTATTCTGGTCCTGTAAATTTACATGTGAATTATGGAAAGATGTCAATAATTTTATACTTGTTAACATTTTCTCAGATGGTTACAGTGACAAAGACAGTAATGCATTTTTTTCTTAATAATTTCATTTTAATTCTCGCGAAGTTCCACATTCACAAGTGTAAATTTACCCAAAAAAAGCCTTATTTCTTTGTATTTATGAAATAAATGGAATTATATCTGTCAACAATTTCTTTCTCAAAGCATGATATAATTTTATAACATTGCGAGTGATTAAAGCTTTACTTTAGCAATACAAGCTTTTCAAACAGAAATGTCACGACTTTTATTTTGAAGCACATAACCGGAAATCCTGTATCTCATTAGTGGTGCTACCTTAACAGTGGTCCGCTCAGGCCCAGTCAAAACAATGCATCTCATCTGGCCTGCTGCGTTCAGCTCTGAATGTTTAACTAAATGTTAACTGTTAACTTTGGTAAATTCACCTCCCGGTGTTGTGACTCGGTACCGGTTGAATCCCGTCGTTTAACCGGGTAACAGTGTCTTTATCTGTGCGTGTTGTGGGTGTTTTAGTCGGTAGCATGGTGGAGTAGTCAGACCTCCAGCGGACCGGAGGATCTCATCATCTCTCCCCGGCTGAAGGCTCCTCTCTGCCGGGTGAAGCTCCACCATGGCCCCGGGCTCTCTGGTGGCGGCCTGCCGCAGCCTGGCTCTCTCCACCTGGCTGCTGTCCTTCTGCTTCGTGCACCTGCTGTGCCTGGACTTCACGGTGGCCGAGCGGGAGGAGTGGTACACCGCCTTCGTGAACATCACCTACGTGGATCCGGCCACCTCGGAGCTGCGCACCGAGAAGACGGAGTGCGGCCGCTACGGAGAGCACAGTCCGAAGAGGGACGCCAAGGGGGTGGTGGTGCTACCGGCAGCGAGCCACGACCGGCAGGCCTGCGACCCCAACACCCGGTTCCTGCTGCCCGCCCAGGCTGGGACTGGTACCGGGTCCTGGGTGGCTCTGATCGCCCAGGGGAACTGCACCTGCAGGGAGAAGATCCGCCACGCTGCAGCCCACAACGCCTCCGCCGTGGTCATCTTCAATGTGGGGGCGAATAACCCCAACGAGACCATCACCATGCATCATCCAGGTATACTGTTTATATTACTATACATCTGTTCTTTTATAATCCTAATCCCAACGAGACCATCACCATGCATCATCCAGGTATACTGTTTATATTACTATATATATGTTCTTTTATAATCCTAATCCCAACGAGACCATCACCATGCATCATGCAGGTATAAACTCCTTATACTACTATACATCTCTTAATATCAATAACCCCAACGAGACCATCACCATGCATCATCCAGGTATAAACTCCTTATACTACTATACATACTGTATGTTCTCTTATAATCCCAACGAGACCATCACCATGCCTCATCCAGGTAACACTCCTTATATTGTATTATGCATGCATACTAAACAATGCATGCATACATGCATTGTTTAGTATGCATGAATGTTTTAGTCAGATGCATACATGCATGCATCTGACTAAACAATGTTCTATTAATATCAAGAACTTAGTTTTTAGTGCAGTTTCAGCAATTTATACAATCATCATCACATTCTTTCCTACTGTATTTTAATTTTACAGCTGTCTCTTTGTTTTTACACAAAATTTCACAGAGAAAACACAAAAAAAACAAAACGAGACTTCATGTTAAACTGTAATTTCAATTGAAGTACACTCCTTATTTTATTATGCATCTGACTAAACAATGCATGCATGCATTGTTTATTTGACTAAACAATGTTCTCTTAAAATCAAGAATCCTAATGAAACCATCACCATGCCTCATCCAGGTATGCACTCCTTATATTATTATAAATATGACTAAACAATGTTCTCTTAAAATCAAGAATCAGAGGGATTTATGTTAATATTTTCACTGAAATATAAATTATATTATACATGTGAATATGGTGACAGTAGGTAAGATATGCAGGTGCAGAACAATTGATAAACAAACTTTTCTGACTGATTCTGACTGAAAAATGCAACTCAAAGAAATTCAGTTTACCAAGGTACAAAAAAAACAGAGATACTGTAAGCAGCAAATTCTAACATTTTATCACCAGGAAATGTTTCAAGATAAAATAAGATAAGAGGAAAACAGTTGTGCAACATTTGCAGTAGGAAGGAGTGCAAATATAAAGAGTGCAAGTATAAAAATACCAATAAACAAAAAATATAAACCAGGTTAACGGTGAGGATCATAAATTGTTCATATCTTAAGTTGCTTATTGGTGAGTTGCATATAGATATGTATCTGATGGATGTGACTTCTATCTACATGAGTGCATTTTGAAGTTTTGTTGCAAATAGAGCTGAAATAACACTAACCAGTACATGAGATTTATACATAACATATCTATATGCAACTTAAGATATAAACAATTTATGATCTTCTCCGTTAACCTGGTTTATATTTTGTTTATTTCTATTTTAATACTTGCACTCTTTTTATATTTGCACTCCTTCCTACTGCAAATGTTGCACAACAATCCTCCTCTTATCTTATCTTATTTTATCTTGAAACATTTCCTGCTGAGGTAATGTTAGAGTTTGCTGCTTATCTTTGG
The DNA here is from genome assembly GCF_043250625.1 of Sebastes fasciatus. Lineage (NCBI taxonomy): Eukaryota > Metazoa > Chordata > Actinopteri > Perciformes > Sebastidae > Sebastes > Sebastes fasciatus. The sequence continues at coordinate 22,903,038 of NC_133816.1, forward strand.
GTTTTTGTACCGTGGTGAACTGAATTTCTTTGAGTTGCACTTTTCACTAATGTGACCTTTATATCGACCCAACAGTCCGAATCGGCTTTATTTTTATACATGCAACAAATATTTACTTTGGTGTTTTGGTGCATAAGAATAAAAACGGTGAGAGAAAATAAAAAATAAAAAGCAAGCACTGCAAAAGTCAAGTCAATTTGTATAAACTATTTATAAAAAATATATTTAATTTTACAAGTTCCCTGGATTTTATTTGTTTGATCAATCAAGAAAATAATCCTTTATTCTTGCAGCTTTAGTTGAGAAAAGTGACCCAGTCGGGCTGCAACTAACGTTTATTATCATTGTCCATTAATCTGTTGACTATTTTCTTAATTAATCGATTAATTGTTTGGTCTATAAAATGTCAGAAAATGTTGATCAGTGTTTCCCAAAGCTCAAGACGACGTCCTCAAATGTCTTGTTTTGTCCACAACTCAAAGATATTCAGTTTACTGTCATAGAGCAGTAAAGAAACCAGAACATATTCACATTTAAGAAGCTGGAAACAGAGAATGTAGATACTTTATTTCTTAGAAAAGTACTCAAACTGATTGAACGACTATCAAAATAATCAATTAATCGTTGGCGCTCTAGATCCCAGTCTGTCTGAACTGGTAATCAGCTGGACCAGTGAACTACTGTGTCGTAACAGTAGTTTATAGTATAGTATATTGTATTATTTGATGCATAATAATAGTTAGAATACAGACTCTGTGTCAACTGGTGATAGAAAACATGCTCCTCTGATTAGATCTGAGAAACTCATCAGTTCTGATGTTGAAGAGTTGAGTTACAGCAGACGGACCGTGCTGTCGTATCAGACGGAGAACTGTTGTTTTTATTCACTCCGTCAGTGAAGTAACAGACTCACAGCTGTTCCTCCGTCAGCTGGAAACTCCTTCAGGGTTCCCCGGAGGTCCCCAGACCCAGAAATAACCAACAGCAGAGTGTGTGTTTGCTTTAAATCTACTTTCTCATGAGGCTGTTTTATTGTCTGGGTCATTTTCTGACGTGAGCTGGAGTTCATATTCTAGGAAAGAGTTCCCTCTGCCTTCCTGGGAATCTTTACATAGACTTCCCCAAGAAACAGCATCTGTGTCGGGCTCAAAATCCAACTTGTGCCGTGGATTTTATCTGATTCTGATACGATTATTATTAAATGCTGGTTTTTATACTTGTCTAGGTCTGCAACTAATGATTATTGTCATTATCAATTAATCTGCTGGTTCCTTTCCCGATTGAAAATCAGAAAATTGTAAAAAAAAATTACGTTATATTATTTTAGCAATTAATCTGATAGCTGCTTTCTCAGTTAATTGTTTATAAAATTCAGAAAATTGTAAAAAAAAAAAGAAGAAAAAAGTTATAAGTCTAAATGTTATTTAGTTTTAGCCATTAACCTTCTGGGTGTTTTCTCGGTTCATTGTCTTTAAAAGTCAGAAAATAGTTAAAAATATACGTTATATTATTTTATCAATTAATCTGATGGTTGCTTTCTTGATTTCATTTCTATAAAAGTCAGAAAATAGTGAAAAATATTAATAATAAAATCGTTTTCTTGCAGTAAAAAGTGGTGGAATAGAAGTAAATTAGCAGAAAATGGAAATCCTTAACTAAAGTACATGTACCCCAAAACTGTACTTGAATGGTGCTCGTTGGTGAACATTGAACATGTTAAACTGAGATTCAAAGTGAACGTGAAACTGAAAAACTGATTTCTGAGTGGAGAGAAACTTTAAAAGTGTTAAAAGAGACCAGACGGGTACGGTGTCGTCTGACGGGTTCATCCCAGTTTCAGTCGGACCTTTCAGCCGTTAATCCACCTGGAATCAGCTGGTTTCATCATTCCTCACTTCATCCCACTGATTAGTTTAAAGCTGCTCACAACAACGAGCTAGTTTGTTTTCACACAGTGGTGGAATGTAACTAAGTACATTCACTAAAGTACTCCACTAAAGTACACGTTTGAGGTACTTGAGTCTTGCCACTTAAGGTGGACTGTTAAGGTGGACCAGCTATTCTCCTTTAAGTGACGAGCCGCTCCTCTGAGTTTTGAATTCTTAATGTTGGTTAATTATTAACATCCCTATTTTTTGCAGTGTGGTATTAGTACTTTAACTGCAGCAAAGTATCTGAATACTTCCTCCATCACTGGTTTTCTGCCACCACAGAAGTGTTTTCTAGAGTAATGACATGCAGGATGTTTATATAACATTTAGAATATAGAGACAGAACGTTGTATCTGATTGGTCGGGTTGTTTCACACCATCAAAACAGGAAGTGGTCTTCAGTCTGTACAGAGAAACACGATCGTTTATCTTTATGAGGATCAAGTTTTAGACGTTGTTTTGAAAGAGTTCTCACTTCTTTAAAAGGCTGTTTGAGGGTTTATAGTTGGTTTAATGTTTAAAGGTTAAAGAGGGGATGGAAGTACGACTGTGTGGGAGAGAGATATTGATCCCAGTGTTTATTTTTAGGCAGAGACTAATTGATTTTGTTGCTGTTGGTGTGTTTGTTGGGGTTAATGTGAGTTCAGTGTCGGCCTCGGGGGGGAATTTATCCAACTTGTGGCTGGACAAACTGAACACACAAAGACAGACGGAGCGAGTTCACCAACCTCTGAACAAAAACACAAACAAGTTACCTCTTAGTTTCCTCAGAATACTGATATCAATACGTCTGTTTATTTGTTGTTCCATACCTAAAATTCAAGGGTTTAGGTTTGCATATGTTCCGACCAATGTTTGAGCAAACTCGTTCTTATCATCATTATTACCAGAGGCTGCGTCCCCAAGACGACCTAGCACGCTAGTATTTGATTGATTGGTTGAAAGAGAGGGGGTTATCTGAAGGCTCACGTCACGAGTTAATATCATACTTACTTACTGCCAGACTCGGAGGAGGTGAGAGCTGATCAGTGGGCTTCAGAAATACCCTTTTCCCACCAAACGTAGTGCGTATATACAGGAAAACCCGCTCAAAATAGGCGATAGACTCCTCGACGTCACGGACGTGCCGGCCGGCACCAGAAACAGGGTTAGTAAACGGTGAAGATGTTACGGTGGTTACGACTTTTTTTTATATCTGTTACTTGGAGTTGGTGATTGTTGGAACAGTGGAAACACTAACAAAGACGGTTTTGATAAGAGTCTGAATGACGTGTGTTTCGATTATCAGCGAGGTAAAATAACTTTCTGTCAATGGAGTCTGGTGGCTTTGAGGAGAGCATATTACTGCGGTTTCTTTTCACATCTAACTCTGTGAATTAAGGATTTATTTTGACCAAACCAGAGTTGGTGATTGTTGGAATAAAGACAGTTTGGATGAGATTTATTTTGTTGAAATTAAGTGTCATTTACGACAATGAGCAAGTTAAAATTACTGTTTTTGTCAATGGAGTCTGGTGGCTTTGATGAGCGCATATAACGTCTGTTTCTTTTAACATTTAACATGGTGAGTTAAGGATTTACTTCGACCAAACCAGAGTTGGCGATTGTTAGAATAAAGACAGTTTGAATGAGATTTATTTTGTTTGAATGAAGTGTTTTTTACGATGATCAAGCGAGGTAAAATTACTGTTTTTGTAAATGGAGTCTGGTGGCTTTGATGAGAGCATATAACGTCTGTTTCTTTTCACATCTAACTCTGTGAATTAAGGGTTTATTTCGACTTATTGTCCAGTGTTTTAAGAGCTTGTTTAAAGGCTAAAGCCTGGCCTAGCATACTGCAAAATACAACTCTTCTACTGTTCCATACTGCATACTACTACTAGTATGTAGTACGCACACTGTGTTCCTCAGTAGTACGTAGTAGGCAGTTTTGAATACAGTTTAAGACTAGAAAAGAAGTGGTTTGTACGAAGGCTGAGTGAAAAGCTGGCAGTCCTAGAGAGGGAGGAGACGCAATGTCCTTCTTAATATGAGGACAGTCTCTCCTGGAGGACATTCATAGTGTTCCTGAAACTATTTGACCACCTGAAATGCCAATTGCAAGCTTTATTTTGGGACGTCAGCAGACTCATTAGGAGCCTGAATCACAATCTGTCCACTTCGCTTAGTGTTACTCATTGTGAAAAAATGTCTCCCGTCAGCTTCTCTTGTATTTCATCCGACTAATTAGTTGTAAACTTGTGTCGACACGGCGTCACAATCTCCTACATTCCTGTTTTAGTATCTAAACTTACACCCTCGAGGAAAGACGCTGAGAAACCAGTTTTCATGTTAAATATTAAACATGGAAATGAAACTGAGACTTCTGCTTTCTGCTTCCAGAAATAAACCAGATTTCTCAGAAATGATTTGACTCCTTCACACCTGACCGCCGTCACACTACATTATAGATATACACCCACCAGCCACTTTATTAGGTACACCTTGCTAGTACCGGGTGGTCTTCATCTGCTTCAAGGTTGGACGTGTTGTGCGTTCAGAGTATTCTGCATACCTTGGTTGTAACGAGTGGTTATTTGAATTACTGTTGCCTTTCTATCATCTCCAACCACTCTGCCCATTCTCCTCTGACCTCTGACATCAACAAGGCATTTCCGTCCACACAACCCCCGCTCACTGGATCTGTTCTCTTGTTGGGACCATTCTCTGTAAACCCTAGAGATGGTTGTGCGTGAAAATCCCAGTAGATCAGCAGTTTAATACTCAGACCAGCCCGTCTGGCACCAACAACCATGCCACGTTCAAAGTCACTTAAATCCCCTTTCTTCCCCATTCTGATGCTCGGTTTGAACTTCAGCAAGTCGTCTTCACCACGTCTAGATGACGTAATGCATTGAGTTGCTGCCATGTGATTGGCTGATTAGCTATTTGTGTTAACAAGCAATTGAACAGGTGTGCCTAATAAAGTGGCCGGTGAGTGTATAGTAAATCTGGGTAACACTCTTTTCCCCAAATGCATCATGTAAACTAATGAATACAGACGTCACAGTACCGGAAATCTAGCAGAGCGGAGGTAGCGCTGTAGCTGTTGTTGTTTTTATCCGTGCTGTTACGGCGTTCTTCTTCTTCCTTCATTTCACGGCAGATGAGAACACTTGTAAGCGTATACTGCCCCCATTAGATCAGGAAGAATCGCATCTCCAGTACCTCCGCTTCAGTACCAAATGACCATTACAGGCAGCGTTCGGTACATCGGTTCTCGTGACATCCCGACTAATGAACCACATTTAACTCTTAAAATCATCAGTCAGACTAACGTACAGCGTGTTATCTCCTCCCTCTTCCCTCTCCAGGTACAGGTGAGGTGGTCGCCATCATGATCCCAGAGCCCAAAGGCCGCGAGGTCGCGTTGCTACTGGAGCGCAACGTGACGGTCACCATGACGATCACCATCGGGACGCGGAACCTGCAGAAGTACGTGAGCAGGACATCGGTGGTGTTCGTGTCCATCTCCTTCATCGTGCTGATGATCATCTCCCTCGCCTGGCTCGTCTTCTACTACATCCAGAGGTTCAGATACGCCAACGCGAGGGACAGGAACCAGGTAAACGCCAACGCTTTTAATTACATCATCTCGTTGAGCCTTCTCCGACTGGAAATCTAGTAGTCGATACCAATACCAGTGAATTTACATGACATTTAGCGCCACCTACTGTTTATCTCCTTATATCTGCATAACAGCCGTGGATGGAAATGTGCTGAAAGGATGAATTGTGGGTTATTTATCTGCACATAAACAAACTGAATGTTCCCAAAACAGCTGAGGTGATTAGAAACAGTCACAATAACAAACAGCTTGTGAAATTCAATTCAAGAGCTTTTATGTGTTTGTCATAATTAATCACAGCTGCTCTCACTGACATAATCATTTCACAACTATGTGGAAAGGTTTTTTTTGCACAGAAAATATTTAGTAATGGTGGTTTTAAATCAGGAGAATCAGCAGAAAGCTGAAGGAACACTCCCTTTAGGAAGCTGCTTTTGTTTTGGGGTCGGATAAAAACACATTTATGTGAAGTTAAATCACACAACAGTCACAATGTTTTAGAAAGAATCCGTTAACGTGGAGCTGGAAACGTCACTGATCGGATTTCTACGTTTGATTGCTTTGACTGAAAGCATGACACAACATGAAAACAACGTCCCCTCATTTGCTTAATGAAGCAGAAATGCATGAAAAAAATTATATATATATATATATATATATATATATATATATATATATATGAATAAATGTGTAAAGAAAAGAATACAGAGATAAATAAGTTTGGGAAAATAAATAGGAAATAAACATCATGCATAAATAAATTAACAAATAAATGCTTAAATACATAAATAAATACATACATTTAAAAATAAATAAATGCAAAAATAAATAAATACAAAATAAATAAATAAATACAAAATGAATGCATAAATACAAAATGAATGCATAAATGAAAATAAAAGCAAAAATAAATACATATATTTAAAAATTCATAAAAATGAATACATAAATAAATTAAACAGGAGAGTAAATAAATAAGGTAATTAATACAAAGATACATAAATATAAAAGCAACTTAAAACAGAAATATCAATTTGTCATATTTTATAAATTAATTAATGACTACATTTATTTAATATTTTATTTATTTATTTAGCGAGTAATTTATTTATTCATTTATTTTTTATTTTGGCAGATTCTGTCCTCCATAAAAACGGACTTTCCTTTTGTTATTTATGCTTATTTTTTTTCGCACAACTATTGTGATGTTCACATTGAAACTGTGAGCTTAACTGCTGCTCTCCAGTAGTAGTATTTCTAAAACGGTGCTAATACAGTTGTGCGTACAGAGATTGTTTTCGATTAGCTTTATTGTGGATGTAGCCTTGTTCATCTCCACCTCCACCTCTCTCTCTCTCTCTCTCCCACAGCGTCGTCTTGGCGACGCGGCAAAGAAGGCCATCAGTAAGCTGCAAGTTCGCACCATCAGGAAGGGCGACCAGGAGACGGAGGCCGACTTCGACAACTGTGCCGTCTGCATCGAGGGCTACAAGCCCAACGACGTGGTCCGCATACTGCCCTGCAGGTAAACACACACACGGACATGGAAAGAGAGTTTCCACCACAGGAACCTTTTGAAGATAGGTGTTAAAAATCCCTACAAGTACTTTCTGATGGTTTCCAAACAAAAAGGAGTTTATTACCAGGTGATGTTTTTTTTTTACTTGACTCTAAAATGGGCTTCAAAGTAAAGATTCCCTAATTTAATAATAGTTATTTAAAACAATACTACTACAGAAACTATCTTGTTTTCCTTTGTTGTCATGTCATCACAAAGTATGGAGTCATAGGAGTGCCATAAAAAAGAATAAATCTGTAAAATAATTTTTAAAAAAAATATTGAAATATAAAGTAAGTTAGTAAACTTAATTTACATTTATAATATATAAATATATACAGAAATATATTAACAAAAAAATAAAGTGAAAGTAAATGAAAATGCTTATAATTATTCTTTTATATTTTGTTGTTTGGCTTTATAGTTTCACATTTATTGTTTCTTTTATTTTTTTATTTTTATATTTCCACATTTGTATTTACTTAATAATTTATTTATATCTCTTTATATTTCCAATTTTTTGTTTACTTATTATTTTATTTATTTTTATTTTTATTTTCACATGATTTATTTGATTTATTTCTCTTTACATTTACACCTTTTTTATTTACTTAGTTATTCTTTTATTTATTCCTTTGCATATATCCACATTTTTTTCATATTTTTTACAGATTTATTCTTTTTTATGACATTCCTATAACTCCATAAGGAAGAAGCTGTTCAGAGTTAAACTTAGGACAAACTGTTTCAGAGAAAAATATTTTAGGTTTGAGACCACAATGACGAGGCGTGTTATGATTTTTTATGAGATTATAAAATTATAAAAAAGCATCCATTGCGTTGTGTAACGGCACAAAACGAAAGCAGCTGTGAACCCGATTCTCCTGCAGCAGGTTCTTCTAACGTGTTGCAGATAAACCGCAGAAATAACTGTGTTGTTCTTCTTTGCAGACATTTGTTCCATAAGAGCTGCGTGGATCCGTGGCTGCTGGATCATCGCACGTGTCCCATGTGCAAGATGAACATCCTCAAAGCCCTGGGCATCGCTGTGAGTCCGACAGGCTTCAACAAGATCCACTGGATTTGTTTTTTAACTTGTATTTATGCAGGAAAACTGAGGATGTATTTATAGTTCCAACTCGTGCAATTAACTCAAACATGTAGACAGAATGAACGTAGTCCGAGTGCTTTAGCATCAAGATAATACTCTCTCCCCTGCAGCTGAACGCCGACTGCCTGGACGACCTGCCGCTGGACTACGACCTGGCCCTGGGCGGCGTGGGAGTGGGTGGTGTCGGGGCCCTGGCCCTGGAGGCCGTGGTGTCCGGGGCGTCCAGCGACGGCACGCTGAGCGAGGGCGGCTCCCCGGTGGTGCTGGACCCCGGCGTGAGACGGGTGGGACTCCCTCAGGACTACCAGGACCCCGACACCCTGAGAGACAGCCCTGTGACGGCCACCACCGACACACACACAGGTAACACACACTCTCACTGTATGTATAAGTGGTATTATACTGACACCCGGTGGTGCTGCTGCTACACAACACTGTTTCTGCTCTTGCAGTTAAATAACTTGTTTCTTGCTTCCTTCGTGTGAAGCATGTTTTTCCTGCTGAAACAGGTTTTTTGGGTTGAGGCAGGTAGGAATGAAGGAAAGTATGGAGTCATACATGTAGGAGCACAAGAGAATAAATCTGTAAAATAATAAAGAAATTATAATAAAGTAAATAAATGTGGAAATATAAAGAAAATAAATAAGTTGAAATGTTAAGACAAATAAATAACAGAGGAAATAATTAATTATTTAAAAAAAAAACAATACAATATTTTAATTTAGAGTAATTTATATGCAAAAAAATGAATATATATTTTGAATATATACAGAAATAAATGAACAAATAAATTTGAAAATAAATGAAATTGCTTATTATTCTCTTATATTTTGCTATTTGTCTTTATATTTCTACATTTATTTACTTTTTGTTTTATTTATTTCTCCCTATATTTCCATATGTATTCGTTCTTTTATTTTTATTTATATATTTCCTTATTTTCATTTACTTATTTGTTTCTCTTTATATTTCCACATTTTCTATTTACTTAGTTATTCTATTATTTATTTCTCTTTATATTTCCTTATTTATTTTATTTTTAATTTTTATATTTCCACATTTATTTGTTCTTTTATTTCTCTTTATATTTCCACATTTTTTTATTTACTTATTTATTCTTTTATTTATTTCTATTTCCACATTTATTTATTCTTTTATTTATTTTTTTTATATTTCCACATTTATTTATTTTTTATTTTAAATTTTTATATTTCCACATTTTCTATTTACCTATTTATTCTATAAAAAAGAAATCTGTATTTTAGTTTATATTTATTCTTTAGTTCCTGAAATGAAAGTACTGAATTCCGGTTTATAATATCCAATCATTTCTGATTTCCACAGTTTATCCACGTCTTCCAGTGAAGTTGGGCGTTTTTAATAGTTATTGATGGGTTCATTTAGAAATTGGTTTTTCAATTTTTTCCAAACGTTTAATGTAGTATTAATATACAGAATTTACAGTTTTAATGTTTTGCTTGGAGAAAAGAGCTAGAAGTAAGCTGTTAGGTTGTAACTGATTAAGCCAAAAAAACCAGAAGTCTTGTTTGGGATGAAAGTCTAAAGTCTAACCCCGTCTTCCATCTTCCAGGTGAGCTCCAGCCGATGGCGAGCAGCGCCTCGGTGGCGTCCTTGGTCATCACCGTGGAAACGGGTCTCTCAGACGAGGAGGGGTCCGTGGACCAGTCTCAGCTGGTGGACAAGTCCTGAGACGAGCCGAAGCCACAACGGACTCAAATCAGGTTCCGATTTTTTAACGAGAGAACGACCTGACTGAAACCAGAACCTGACTGCACTAGACTGAGAGCGACCCCGGGACCTGGTTCTGGTTTTGACTGGCTCCAATTTGGATGGAAGCTAAAACCCAGAACCAGGTTTTTTTTTTCTCTTTGGACCTGTGTGATACAGAACGTAAACCAAACCAACTTGTCTGGACTCCAGGTGGACTGGAGCCGAGCTAGAAGCAGGTCTAGACTCTGACGGGTTTAGTTGGATAAACGTGTGAGTGTGTTGGTTTTGATCTGGACCCAACGGACCTGGTTTGGCTTCATTGTTAGTCTCCTCCTGGACTCTTGGCAAGGCTGGACCTAACCTGGTCTAACATGGGTGTAAACCAGCGTGGTTACCTGGATCTTCCCCCTCGGTTCTCCTCGGTTCAACCAGGTGTTCATCCAACGTTAAACTGGGATATAACTCGGTCTACCTGCCTGTCGTCGCCACGTCTTAATCGACCCATTTTCTGGTCCTACCCATCTGTCATTAATCCACGTCGACAGGAAGTTCAAATCCAGTCCTTCATTTCAAATATTGTGGACCTCGTCGCCACATTCGTCTCCTGACTTCACGGACCTTCGAAAGGTCGGATGGGATTCAAACTCCACGACGTAGAAACTGAGAAAGTCGGCTGCCAAAAGACGATTGGAAGGTCGTCAGCAAATCTGAAGGATCTCCAAACACATCTGATCTAGATTTACCTGCGTACTTCTACCTGTTGTACTTCAGTAAGTAGTACTCTTTGTGGAATATTCTGCTACGTGGTTTTTCCAGGTAAGAAAACGAAACAAAACCTGATGGAACTGCTCACTTCCTGTCCGGGTCTCGGAAGATTGAATCCCTTTTGATTGGCCTGCCGACACGCCAGGTTTCTCGATGCGTCTGCGGTGACCGATTTAAATTTTTTGGAAAGGAACTCTTTTATTTTTGAGAGGACACACCAGCTACTCTGGGCGGTGGCTTCGTGTTTCTTTCTCTCGTGTCGTGGCAGTATTACAGCTACAGTTTGTCTGCAGTATTGAGCAGCAACAACACAGTATTTTTTATTTTCTTCTTTTTGCCTGTCAGTATAATTCAAGGCTCCTTTTATCTTTACAGTCCAGTAGTACTGGCAGTATTTGGTTTCTGTCTTCGGCTGTGGTTCCAAACAGGGTTCCTATGGGCGTCTGGGTGACTGTTTGTTTGCAGGGTTGTACAGAATATAAAGGTGTGAGAAAGGTTGATGAAATGGTATTTGTAAAGCACAGATGGAAATAGGTAAAAGGTATGAATCTTCGAACGTTGGATGATGGAGGAGAGTTTTCAGCTGCCCCACCATCTGTTCTCAATAGTTTCTCTATTCACACCATTTTAAAAAGCGTCCGGGGCAGACGCTTCATGTTTTTATTGATTTTGTACATTTTGTTAATTCACACTTTTAATCGGCCTTTCTTTTATAACAATCGACCGGCCTCGACGCGGAGCTCACACTGGAGGTGATTGAAACTCCCCGTTGGGTTTTGTCCATTGACGATCATGTCCTCAACAATGTTGACAAAAACAGAGAAAGGCAGCGTCAAGGCCTTTACACACTGGGGGACCAATAAACGACAAATTTACCAGCAGCGATGCAACTTTGCAACACTTTTTCAATAAAGGGTTCAAATAGATTTGCGTAGGCAGAGGACCGACTACCTATAGGATCCTATGGGGAATGGGAATGTGACCTCACCGACAGCAATTCGGCCATTCTTGGGGGGTAAAAGTTGAGAACGCCATCCGATTGTGGTTTACGGCAAGTGTCAAAAGAACTACAGTCAGACACAAAGGTAGGCTAACGTTACGGGTTTCATTTTGCAAGATACCGGTAGATTGATTATGCCGTATTAGCCAACGTTTTCTTAGTATTCGTTAGTTAGCATAACATTAGCTAGCTTATCTTTGTCCGGACGATTGTGTAGTTGGCATTTGGCTCGTAGATCTTAATGTCATATACCCACCCGTTTGTAAGTTGATCATGGGCCTCCAAAGATTGATAGCTAACTTGCCCCTTTGTCTCTGTCAGCTTCTCTTTTTATATGGGCATTTGTCTTTCGCACATACTTTATACATTTCTGATGATGACAGATAACGATACCGTAGCTCCGTATGCTACCCTCCAGAATGATTTCCATTCCCTATCGAGCCAGAGCAGCGTCTGGCAGTCTGTCTGAGGTAAACTGTTGTGTAGCCTAAACTACTGTAAGCTATTTTCCTTTAAGCGAAATGCTCCGAGCGAATTTGCCTCTGGTAAAGAAGTTATTTAGTGTATATGTCTAGGGCTTTTATTGTGAAAGGTAAGAACAGAAGAAGTGTCTCTGGGCTGCGCTGCTTTTGTCAAGGTTGAAAGGAGTAATAAAGTTAGCCATCTTGGTTCAGACTGTACGCTTTTGTGTACGTATTGAATACGTCCGTGATTGGTTGATGCCATTATTTGCGGTGCGAAAAATCGACGTACTGTTTCTCATTCCAAAAACAACTTTTAATGTATGCAATATTCAGGTTCCGTGTGAAAGTACTCGTGACTAAAACAGTTGGAGAAATATATTGACGGCCACAAGAAAAGCCCCCCGGTGTGTAAAGGCCTCTACTTGTCTGATTCGACTATGAACGGAAAGTAATAAGCTGCTCTGCCCGGCAACAAAGTGCAGTTTTATGTCACCGCAGTTTCAGTCAAGACAACAGTTTGAGCCACAGCATGTGAAACACTACTTCAGTAATATTTAAAATATCGGACCGTAGAACCAACCATCATTTTGGACATACCAGAACTTCATCCGAACGTCTGACAGCCAGATCGTTAACAGTTCAGACAACTAATCGGGCGTCGTAATCTGGTGGAACTTCGATCCAATTCTACGAGTTGGGTTGACCAATTTTACCCCAAATTGGTCACCCCAACTCTTACAATTGGTCACGCCAACTCGTACAATTGGTCACTCCAACTCTTACAATTGGTCACCCCAACTCTTACAATTGGTCACCCCAACTCGTACAATTGGTCACCCCAACTGTTACAATTGGTCACTCCAACTCTTACAATTGGTCAGCCCAACTCTTACAATTGGTCAGCCCAACTCGTACAATTGGTCACCCCAACTCGCACAATTGGTCACCCCAACTGTTACAATTGGTCACCCCAACTCTTAAAATTGGTCACCCCAACTCGTACAATTGGTCACCCCAACTCTTACAATTGGTCACCCCAACTCTTACAATTGGTCACCCCAATTCTTACAATTGGTCATCCCAACTCGTACAATTGGTCACCCCAATTCTTACAATTGGTCACCCCAACTCGTACAATTGGTCACCCCAACTCGTACAATTGGTCACTCCAACTCTTACAATTGGTCACCCCAACTCATACAATTGGTCACCCCAACTCTTACAATTGGTCACCCCAATTCTGCGAGTCTGGGGTGACCAATTTGGGGTTTAATCCGTACAGAGTCTGCCTGGCTGAAGGTAGAGGATGGAAAGACTTCCGTGGCCGTCTGTCCTGAGTCGTAACGTTCGGTAAGCGTTGAAATGCCATGTTGGAACCCTGTCTATAGTTTTGTTTTACTGTCCGTCCGTCCGTCCGTCCGTCTGCCTGACCACACGTGTCCATTACCACGGCCTCACGCTGCCTTTTTAAAAAACACCTTTTACCTTTAACCCTGACAATCAAGACAATCTCTTTCCCTTGCTAGTCCGGGGATCTTTTTCTCTGAACTTCAGCAAACCTAAGAGGTGCTTTTTCAAACCCTCCGTCTGTCACGCCAACAACCAGGTGTTAGCTGCCATTAACCATTTCCAGAGTTTAAATTTAAACAAGCTGTGAAAGACGACAGAAAGACGGTAACACATTCAGAGCTGAGTAGACGCTGAGCATGTAAATATAAAAATGTATATTCCACTCGTTCACTACGACCATCGCTGTCGGTTTGCCAAACTGGTGTTCAGACTGCGTAGGGGCTGTGGTCGCGTCGTGGTGCCGCCGCCGCCGCCAAGAGAGATAGATTGTCGTCTATTTTGATACCAGAGGAGACGTTTATTTTTGTAACGAAGACACCCAGCAGCAAAGACTGATTTCCCCTCGTCACCCCACGGCCTGGTGATCCTCAATGTGATTGAGTATTGATCAGGCAGATTTAAGTGTTGATTATTTGTGTAATTGTACATACGAACAGTGCGCAAAGGACCTTGATGAAATGACTCTAAACTATTGTGTCTGTAAACATTCGGGATGTGATTGTTGATGACTGAACAGGAGTAAAAAACCTGGAGAACCAATGAATTGTATTCAAGACTTGCAGTAAAATTTAAGCAAAAGCAAAGCCAATCGTGCAACAAGCCTCCAAAATAAGAGAAAACCATCAGACAGCATGATGGGATTTGTATTTACCGTTCACCTGTAAGTAGGAAGAATTATTAGAAAAATGGAGAATTCAAATTGGTACCAAATTTCAAGAGTAAGAAGCAGTACTTGTGTTGGTGTTTCCAGTCAAACCAATACCTTAAAGGGATAGTTTTGGTGTTTTGAAGTGGGGTTATATGAGGTACTTATCCATAGACAGGAGGAGCTTACGTGTACACTACATTTAGAATATTTTCATCGCTTTATCTTGTCGTCAGACGGCCCTTTCTGATGGGGAACAGAAGCTGTTGTATCCATCTATGTTCTTGTCAAAGCCACCAGACTCCATTGGAAAAAAAACCTGCAATTTTACCTCGCAGAACTCAGAAGTTGCTGTTCCACCACTGCCTTCATTGGTTAGTCTTTGTGTGGTATTGTGACTTTGGTGTTTTAAAGGGTTAATTCGGATTCACCAAAGTCACACAATAACACAAACAAACTACCTGATCGAGGCAGCGGTAGACCAGCAACTCCTGTGCTCTGCGAGGTAAAATTACAGTTTTTTTTAATGGAGTCTGGTGGATTTGCCAAGAGCATAGCGTTGTTAACATATAAAAAAACATCAGACGACATGATTGGATTTGTAGTTATCATTCAACTATAACTAGTACTATGCTCTCGCCAAAGCAACCAGACTCCATTGGGAAAATTTTTTAATTTTACCTCGAAAAACACGTGAGTTTCTGGTCTACCGCTGCTTTGATCAGTTAGTTAATTAATTAGTGTTATGTGACTTCTGTGAATCCGAATTAACCCTTTAAAACACTAAAGTCACACAATAACACAAACAAACTAACCGATCAAGGCAGTAATAGACCAGCAACTCCCGTGTTCTGTGAGGTTGTTTTTGCAAAAGCAAAGATAATGTCTTCAGTTCCCCGTCGTAAACATAGACTGTAACGCTACACAGCGTCTCACAGCGAGGTAAACAGGCAAAAATATTATTAATATAGCGTCCACTTAAACTGGTATGGCATGCCGACTGCCGTCTACTGTAGGTAATACTCATACAACCCCATTTCAAAACTCTTCTCTCTCAGAAGCCTGGACGACTTTAAGTATAGTTTCTTCCTACTTTGCTTCATATTCTGTCCTCACAGTTCACTCTCAGTTCAGTCAGTTACCAAGTAAACAAACACTAGTTCATTTAAACACTAGTAGACTGGTGGAGAATGAATTTGCTGTAATATATAAAGATGATGGATTTTTCTGCCTTGTCTTGAATCAGTGAATAATGTTTTAATTAAAGTTTCTTCCTTTGTGGCGTAAGCTTTATTTTCAAGTTTTTTTTTTCTTTATCTGAGTATCATGTTTTATTTTCACATTTGCACTGTTTCATTCTCTTACTTTGTTTTTTAATGTGACTGCACTTCTGCTGCCGCAGGAGTCAAAGTGAATCGATCCATTTCTCTTGTTCTTCTAGTCGAGACTGAGGCTGCGGTGGCATGTTGGTCCCCCTTTAATGCTCAAAATGTGTCCGCTCCATAGCAACACGTATTGAAATTTTTAATATTTGGGATTTGTGTACTTATTCCTTTGATTGATTTGAAAGTTTTGCCAATATTTTATTTAAAAGTTTTGTAGAAAAAGTTATATTTTTTAAAGCAAAACTGCACCAAAACTAATTTCTCATAAATATATTTGGAAATCATAATTAGAAGATATAAGGTCTTTTCTATATTATTTTTTTTAAATCCCTTCCAAAATATAATTTTTCACAACACTAAAGTGTTAAAAAGGAGACCGTCGTGTCACTGCCAGTAATGACGTCTGATTGGTTCTGTGTTATTCCTGTTCCCGCCCCTCCTCGCAGCCCATTGGCTGTTTCCCCTGGATGCTGTGTTCTGATTGGTTGCTCGGCCTCTTTTTGTTGATGCACTTTAATTCTGTTTCTCTGGAAGGTTCTGGAAAAAATCTCTTTAGGTTTTGACTTTTCTGTTTTTCCTTTTGACTCCGTCTCTTGTTTATTGCTTTTTAAAATTTTTTTAAATTTTATTTTAGTCTTTCCAAGTTTTGGAAATGTATGGGATTGTTTTGTGCGATAAAATTTGGTGAATTGGATTGAGAAAGGATCATATGAAACTACAATGTATTTGTAGACTGCCATATATTTTGCCATATATTGTAATTTGTTTTGTAGTTTCTGATTTCTCTCCTGAAGCAGGTGAATCCTGAGCCACGTAATCCCGCTGGGATTATACATTTTAACCTTATAAATTTCTGCCAGCTGGTCATGAAAGCTTTGGCAGTGTTTAATCTGAAGCAAATAAAAAGCGAAACCAGTATTTCAGATCCTTCCAGAGAGACGGTGAAAGTCGAGGCGATCCGATGCGTCTGTAGCCGTGTTTAACCCCTCTGCTACTGTGACAACAGGGCGTGAAGTGGTGTTGTGTGTTTCTACGATATTAACTGTTTAACAGAGCGTCCGTTTGTGTGGTTGTCCTGTGCACGCAAACACAAACCGTTACCTACATACACACGTGTAAATACAAGGCGGCGTGACGCCATGTTGTTTCTGTGTTTTAAGTTGTTGCACGTGTTCTGATTCAGGACAGAATTTAAATAAAATTTTAATGCAAGTTTTTGTTTATATTCCAGCCTGGTGTTTGTGTGTTGTCTTTAAAAAAAAGGGAGATTTTTTGGAATATTTTTGCTTGTTTTTCCCAATTTATTATGTAGTTAAACAGTCTACATATAAAGGCACGGTCACCAATGCGAGAAATTAACATTCCATTCCCGTTCACTCCCATTATATGCTACGACAGAGTATTAGGGCCATATTGAGGAGAAAAAATAAATCTGAGATTTAGAGAAAAAAAGTCGTAATATGAGAATAAAGTCCGAAGTTTTTCTTGTAATATTACGACTTTTTTTTCTCGTATAGTTCTGACCTTATTCTTGTAATATTACGACTTTTTTTTCTCGTATAGTTATGACCTTATTCTTGTAATATTACGACTTTTTTTTCTCGTATAGTTATGACCTTATTCTTGTAATATTAAGACTTTTTTCTCATAAATTTACGACTTTATTCTCTTAATATTAAGACTTTTTTCTCGTAATATTATGACTTTATTCTCGTAATATTACGACTATTTTTCTCGTAAAGTTACGACTTTATTCTCGAAATCTCCTATTTTTCCCCTCAATATGGCCCCTAATACTCCGTCGTACTATGCGAGCAAAAGGGCATAAAAACTTTTGCTTACGGTGGCGTATCAAACTAGAATCTTTTGTGTTAAACTTTTGTGAAGTTTCAGAAGAACATCGCATTGGTATTTGCGTATGTGTGACCGTGCCTTAACCATCTGGATTTTGATGGTGAAAACAAACATTTATTTACTAAAAATCCCAAATGAAGAAAATGATTGATTCATCGTTGATGCTTGTGTTTTATTTTTTTAAATGTATTATTCAAGGAGGGATTTAGCCTAAAGAAGCATCCAGCAGTCATGAAATCCATTTAAGATGTAAATAACACTTTAAAATGAAGGAAGGAAAAACAAGTACAGATATGCGAGCAGAATTTTAGTTGTTGTAGATGGAATAAAACTTTAGTTGTTGAGACAGTTTCTCCCAAAAAAAGAGGCTTTAACTTCTTCTGCAGAGCTCATTCGGTGAACGAGTTGGAGCTGGAGAGAGAACGGAGAACATTTTCTTTAGTTTTAGGTTTTGTAAAATAAATACGTTTTGTCAGTTATCTGATTATTTTACCTGCTGGTTTCTCTTCTGGCTTCAGCGAACTTGTGTCTCAACAGGAAGGAGGCCACAGCGTCAGCCACCTGCACAAACAAAACAATATATTCATGTATTAGGTGAAGATAGGCAGCAGAAATCTAAGATTAATATCTTTAAACCACTAAATATCACCAAGTAAAAGTCCTTCAAAATCTTATTAAGCTTAATCAAAATACTTAAACTTAAAGTGCCAAAAGTACTCATAAATATATATATAATAATATATATATATATTATTTATTTATATACATTATATATTATTTATATATATTATATATATATATTATTTATTTTTATATATATATATTATATATGTATACAGTATATATATATATATATATATTTCAAGAAATATTCTTATTTAATTCTTATTTATACCATTCTGGCATTTATATTTAATACTTGATAGATCGCACTTGTCAGCGTCTTGTATTTACTTATAAGCACTGTGGTTATTTGTTATATATTTGCACGTCTTAATGCAAATATGTGTTCATATTTCATATAATCTCATTTTCTTATTCTTAATTTTAGTAATTACTTATATTTCGTCATATATATTTTGTTTATATTGTAGCATTACGTACATAATTTACATGTTACATACTCCTTTATTTCTATTTTATTACAGGTCATGATGTTATCCCATCCCCCCCCCTGCCCCAGTATTGGCATCAAAATATACTTAAAGTACCAAAAGTATTCATTATGCAAAATACTTATATTATATCGCTGGATTGTAATTATTAATGCATAAATGTGTTCATCACTTTAATGTTGCAGCTGGTTACGTCTGCAAAGTGACTGAAGCTGTAGTTGAGTAAAAAGTGTAATATTTCTCTCTGAGACAAGATAAGATATTCCTTTATTAGATTAGATGTTGCGGAGTAGAAGTATAAAGAAGCATAAAATGTAAATAATCAAAGTACAAATACCTCAGAATGGTATTTAAGTACAGTACTTGAGGACTGGTTTTCTTACTCTGTCTGGTTTGTCTTCTTGCACTGCGTGTCCACAGGGAGGCAGCACCTGCATCATGAATCTACCTGGAGACAAACAGTGAGACAGGTAACACACACACACACACACACACACACTGTGAACTGTCTCTCTCACACACACACACACACACATCTCTCTGATGCTATTTCATCACACACACACTCTGACTGCGCTGTCACTTCCAGTGTGGTCGTTGACTGACAGAAGCAGCTGTCTCTGGAGAGGATCTGCCGCCTCCAGGTGTGTGTATCTGTGTACATCTGAGTGTGTTTGTGTGTGTGTGTGTGTGTGTGTGCGTGTGTGTGTGTGTGTGTGTGTGTGTGTGTGTGTGTGTGTGTGTGTGTGTGTGTGTGTGTGTGTGAAGACGCCCTTCACCTTTTCCCTCACAGTTGGTGGAGAAACACAGCGTGAGCAGAATGTCAACTATTCCCAATATCACAGTGTTTCTCTACATGTGGCGTTTTGTTTCTCAAAGCCTACATTTCCCATCAGCCCTTCTGTTGCCAGAAAGTCTTTGTTTTGTTTTGTACTGATGGTCAGTGGTGGAAGTACAAGTACTAATACCGCACTCTGAAAATACTCCACTACGAGTAAAAGTCCTGCATTCAAATTATTCAAGTATTATCAGCTAAATGTACTTAAAGTACTTAAAAGTATTAATGTGTCAGCTGTGTTATATCTGATGTTTTTGAATAAATATTACTTTAATTTTAACCCTTTCACAGCGTGTTTTCAGTTCATCACAGTTAATTATACCATTTTGTTTGCATAAAAATGTCTTATTCAGCGTTCAGTTGTACTTAGCTAAAAACCAACGTGGCGACGGCCAAAAACCAAGATGGCGACGTCTAAAAACCAACATGGCGACGGCCAAAAACTAAGATGGCGCGGCCAAATACCAACATGGCGACAACCAAAAACCGACATGGCGACGGCCAAAAACCGACATGGCGACGGCCAAAAACCAAGATGGCGACGTCTAAAAACCAACATGGCGACAGCCAAAAACTAAGATGGCGCGGCCAAATACCAACATGGCGACAACCAAAAACCGACATGGCGACGGCCAAAAACCAAGATGGCGAAAGCCAAAAACCAAGATGGCGACAGCCAAAAACCAACATGGCGACAACCAAAAACCGACATGGCGACAGCCAAATACCAAGACGGCGAAAGCCAAAAACCAAGATAGCGACGGCCAAAAACTTAGATGGCGACAGCCAAAAACCAAGATGGCGACGGACGAAACCCAACATGGCGACGGCTTAAAAACAGCAGTCCAAAATAGAACGGGTGACGTCACGGTAACTACGTCCACTTCTTATGGTCCAGGTACTATAGGTGACAGGAACTAAGTCCATGTTTCTTCGGGGTAAATTAGCCCGCTGACGTGTGAAAAGCGACAGTAGAGCCCAACAATGGCAGCATCAAAACCCAATGGCTGTTTGAGAAACGCCATTTTTTTGCGTAACAGCTTTTTGAAAAAAAAAAAAAAAACTGAAGGGTTACCATGGCGACTACTGCATGTGTTGAGTCAATGTCTCACCTTGCATTTGGCCGATAGTCAGATCTCTATCCAGCCGGTGGATTCCTGGAAACGGAAGCAGCTTCAGAGTGCTATTATACAAAAAGGTAGTACTTTTTACCCTAAAAGGACGTTTTGATATACCTACCGGCCAACAGCAGCAGTTTGGGGAAGTTGCAGGCCAGGAAGAGGTTGGAGGTTCCTCTAAACCAGCCGTCCCAGTACTTTTCTGACTTGGAGAGGTCTACACGCCACACGTACACACTCTGACACATCGATACACAGAGTGGGTGATTAATTATCTTCATAATAATACAAGAAAACTCAAGTCAATCAAGTCATACTTGTCTGCTGTCTGTCTTCATACCTGTCCTTCGCTGAGGTTCACCTCGGAGGCAGCGTTTTCTTTGTCGTTGACGTAGCTCTGATCGTAGAACTCTTCGTTACGCTCAACGACCACGTCGGTCATCGGGCCGACCTGCTCCAGAGTGACGGCCTCCTCCACCTCGCATCTTAAAAGAACAGGAAGTGAGGGGAGTGAGGAAATTATTATAAAACAGCCACCTGGAGTTTCTTTCCCTCCCGGTCTGTATTTGGGACTTTTATTTGAGAAAATACGGTAGTTTCAACATTTGTAATCTACGTTAAATTGGAAAGACAGGATGAGGCATAAGCCAATCAATATTGAGGTTCCACCTCTAACTGGCCGATCAGAGCCAACCTACCTTTTGATCTGACCAACCATTGAGACCCTGGCAGACTCCAGGTTCCTGATTTGCCCGCTCTTCACGCTGAAAGGAGGACAAAAAAAGACTTTGTTTTCTAGAAGTTGAAAAGGTGTAAATGCATCCATCTCTAGGAAAGGTGATAACGGCAGCTAACGCTACACTGAAATTAGCCGTTGTTCTTCCTGTCGACTGAGACGCAACTCATCCATGCATTTGTGTTAGATTACAGTCGCGTCTAGAAGGTAACCCACAAGTTGCGAAACTCAAGATGGTTAAGGTTAGGATTTGACCTCAAATGGTTAAGGGTAGGCATTAACCTTGAACGGTTAAGGTTAGGCATTAACCTCGAACAGTACACACTATGTTCACCCATTCACTCTTTATCTTTTATATCTCTATTATTGTCTTTGTAATTTTTGTATACCTGTACCTCTCCTGTGATTCACTCTGTTTGCTGATGTTGCTGCTTTGACACCTGAATTTCCCTCTGGGGATTAATAAAGGTTCATCTTATCTTATCTTATCTTAGTTAAGGTTAGGCAATGACGTTGAATAGTTGAGGTTAAGATTTGACCTCAAACAGTTAAGGTTAGGCATTGACCTTGAATAGTTGAGGTTAGGCATTGACCTCGAACGGTTAAGGTTAAGCATTGACCTCAAGCAGTTAAGGGTAGGCATTGACCTCCGACCCTGAACACGGCTTGCAGTCAGATTTGTGATCTGACGGAGATGCATGTATGTGGGTAAGTGTATCATCTGTATTTTATTGAGTAAATGTGACCTTATGTGCTCACCTCCACTCTATAGCGTGGTCTATGGACTTGAAGGACTTGGGTCTTCCCTTCAGGAAGTTCTGTATGCTGTGGAGTGCCTCGGTTGCACTGCCTAAGAAGACCGGTGAGGTAGATATTTGTAGTATAAAAAAAAATATCGCAATTTTTAAAAAAAGAAAAGGAAAACGCACTCGTACCTTCCACGACGTCTATAGCCACCAGGCCCACGATGGACGGTAGCAGCATGTTGCCGACTGTATGCACTGCAATCGCCCCGCCAACGCCGTGGCCAATCAGAACGATAGGGGGAGGAGTCTGACCGTAGCAGGCTCCGATCACATTGGCGACATCGCTGAGTTGGATATAGTAACAGCACTGGTCACTGGAGAACTCTTTGGCTTGCCGGGTATTGTTGTTAATTTGAGGTAAAAGGATTAGTGGAAGTTTGTGTGTCGTGTGCTTTTACCTGGACATGGTTTGAGTTGAGAAGTCGTCTGATTGGCGGACCAGGGTGTCACCTTAGTAGAGATTAAAAAAATACTCACAATAACGCAAACTTTTCCACACTAAAACTCAACACGGAACCACTAAAACCAGACAAATATATAACAATAATTTAACGTTAAAGCAGGAAGACCCTCCTAAAACTTGGATTCATCACTGATTTTAAATTAATTATGTTATAGTGGGGCATCGACGCTAAAATATTCATAACAATTGTGCATTTTGCGAAAATGGCAACAAATTTGGCACAGATGTAGGTTTATATGTTATGAAAAGATATAGATATCGGGGCGCTGCCAATTTGGCCCCTGGGGGCCGTGACAGCCATTTTGAAAAACAAAAAATGGCCACCAAATAGGCGCTTAATATTCCAAAATGTTATGACTCTTGATGATTTCCAAGATGTGTCGTAATATTACGAGAAAAAATTTGTAATATTACAAGAAAAACGTAAGACGTTATTGTGTCTGTAGTTGTCTCAAGATATAACCAAGACCATTTTTATTTCTTTGTACTGCCTCACCGTGACCCCTGAGGTCCATGGCTAGTACCCTGCAGGTCACTCTGCTGGCGATGGCTGTCTGCAACACAGAAAAACACCAAGACCATGGATGTACGTATATTAAGAAGTGGACACGGCGCCACCGCTCAGCCTTGCCTCCAATTTTTTTCCAATGGCCACTTGCGGTATTGCAGCGATTGCAAAACTTTCCTCGAGCCAAGAAACGCGATTTTTAAGATCTGTGACATCATCACAATGTGAAGTCTACGGGCCGAGCAGGAACTTGCGGTCGGGGCCAGCGGGAGAAACACTACTGCGCAGATTAAGAAGTAAACTAGAAAGCTAGAAAACGTTTTTGCGGGCAATTCTCATTGGAATGAATAAGCGCCATCTTGGGGTTCGGTATCTAGTCGCCATCATTCGATCGACCGGCCGACATGTTCAGATACTCACGGTGAAGACGGCCCAGGACAGGGCCGAGTGTCCTCCCCCGTGCAGCAGGACCAGCAGCGGTCCATCGTTTCCTGCTTTATAAATCCTGAAGACGTCCCTGCTGTCGGCCGGCCCAACGCTCACGTCCTCCAGCTGGTCAAAATACTCCCGCCAGGACACCGGCGAGTAGTCCAGCTTACCGCCAACCTCACTGGTCGACATGTAGACACACAGAAACACAACACACTGTATATACTACCTACACAAACTGTATGCTTTTAGCAATAATATACCATTACTATATTATTATTATTATAAGAGTTATGTAGCGGTGACCTACTGCTCTGTGTCGAAGCTCTCCTCCCACATGCTGCGTCTCAGCAGGAAGACGTTCTTCAGTCTGGTGTCGGCAGGTTTTCCTTTAATAATCAGCTTCCTGTCCGCCGTGTCGCTCATCCATCGACCAAATAACTCAACTGACTGCTGGTGTGAGAACAAACAAACACACTGACACTATAGGACAATACCTCGTCAGCTGTTGATGTCAGGTAGCATCGCTGTCGCAGCGTCCTATTGGCTGAGACAGCTGAAGTGGGTGTGAAAATGTGTCCCCACAAACCTTTGTCAGCCTCGTTGTGTTTATACTTGCGCTCATGTGACCGCGGTTTAGTTCGTTTATAGCCTAACGTTAGCTTTTTACTTCTGGCGATTTCATTCACACTACAAAAATCATAACAGTGGTGTTAATTTGTGGAGATTATCTTGCTGAACAAAACTTGTAAGTATCATAAAGGTTTGTTCGCCACAGAGCTTATTTTCTGCAATAATCCAAAAACCCAATGGAACAATCGTATTGGCTTTTTTTTTAGGCAACCAGGGCGATGCTAACTTCCTGTTTGGCCTACAAAAATACGTCATCCCTGCAGCACTCTATAGCGGCCTGAACACAGCCCTTTTTTAAAGGTCCCATATTGTAAAAAGTGAGATTTTCATGTCTTTTATATTATAAAGCAGGTTTAAGTGCTATATAAATACTGTTAAAGTATCAAAACGCTCAATATACAGAGAAATACACACAGCCCGTATTCAGAAATTGTGCGTTTGAAACAAGCTGTTAGGATTTCTGTCCATTTGTGATGTCACAAATATACAATATTTAGACCATTACACAGTTTTAAACATAAACATTCTAAATGTGTCCCAGTCTATTTCCTGTTGCAGTGTATGTGAATGACATCAGCTGACAGGAAGTAAATATGGACCCAAACTGTTGCCTAGCAACGCGATTCCGTTGCAATTCCGTTGAAATGCACTAAAACAGAGCGTTTCAGACAGAGGGTAAATACAGGTATATTCAGACTGACAGTATGAGGAAAATAAAGGTGTTTTAAACATTACAGCGTGTAAACAAAGTGGGAAAGAGTGCAAAGACAAAGGGTTCAAATAAACAATAAAGATAAACAATATGGTGCAAATTAAACAAAGAGGGAGAGGTAGGAAGATGAAGATAAAGAGGAGGATGGAAGAGAAGGTTTAAGGAATCAGAAGAAGAAACAACCTAAGAGGAAGACAGAAGAGGAGGAGAGAAAACATGATGATGATGATGATGATGATGATGATCTCCTCCCTTTCTCCCTCCTCCTGTTATTTATTCATAAATTCATCCTCTGGTAAAGCGCCGAAGAGGAGAGCGAAGGAGCGTTACTTGGCAGGCGGTAGTCGGACACCATGATGGGATTTCCATTCTGTTGTCTTTGGACCCTGAATAGGTATGTAGAGAGATTAAATGAACTATAATATTACTTTAGTGTAGAGTTGTCTTTAAAACCCTGTAGTGAGATTACAATGAGTTAATTCTGATTTGTAGTATTTACCGTAAATGAGTTGTTATTTTTATTATTATATTCCTATTAATCCTATAATAGTGTCATTTTTTTTCTCTTCTGTATATTATATTTAATAAACTAAATTAAGTGTTTGTTAATCATTACCAAATTATTTATAAAGCTTTAAGAAATCATTTGTAAAACATTATCTACTACACTGTAGATAGATGGATCTGAAACCAAATATTAACTATTGATTAAGTATTAACTATCCATCTAAACAATGTTTATAGATGTGTTTATTAACCATTTAACAAGGTATTATAATCATAAGTTATAACTTTATAATAGCCATCCAAATAATGTTTATAGATGGTTTACAAACTAATTATTAACCATTAACAATATGTTAAACAAATATTTATCTATGTAATGTTTATAGATGTTTACAAATAATATCTTAATCATTAACAGATATATAAAATGTTATAATGTGTGCAACAATAAATTGTTAAAATAACATCAATTATAGCATTACTAATAATTGTTAACCATTATTAATTATCATTTTGCTTTTTGTTATCAGTAAGATAACTATTAACTAATTATGAATTTACCCTTTTTAAATTATGGTACATTTTGCTGGTATTACTTTTGTACTTTTACTTAAT
Source organism: Sebastes fasciatus (assembly GCF_043250625.1). NCBI lineage: Eukaryota > Metazoa > Chordata > Actinopteri > Perciformes > Sebastidae > Sebastes > Sebastes fasciatus. Next base: position 22,929,139 of record NC_133816.1, read on the forward strand.
TGATATTTGGAATTCAGGACTTTTACTTGTAATGAAGTATAGATGATGATGTGTAGTAGCCTTATAACCACAAAGTTGTATGCATTTTGATAAATTGATGTGTGCGTTCAGTCAAATCAGAATAAAATTGTGTTCCAAAATCACAAGTTTGTCTTAAAGGCCTAATAGAGTCATCATTCATCTTTACACCTTTTGATTCATAGAAGGAAGAACATGTATTATGTTACTGATATTTAACATATCTAGTCATGAATGTGGACGTGTCAGTCACAGCAGGAAAATCAGATCCCGCGAGGATTCGTCTCTGTGACGGAAAATAGCTGTCGGAAACAACAGAATCACCGTTTAATGAGTTGATATTTAGATTTAAAATCTTCCTTTCTTTCATGATTTCATTCATAGTAATATAAGATGGCTTCACAGAATAGTATATCTTTACTGTTGGTACCATGACAGATGGATAATAAGCACATTTTCTACTGGTTTGATGAATGGTATATGGTATTAGGAATTATATTTGACTTGTTTTGTTTGTCTAATCAGGTGCTGATCTTCGATTTGCCAAATTCTACAAACAAAATTCTGATACCATGGAAACCTCCCCAAATATTTCTAAAAGCAAGAAGGCCGTCGTCCAATCAGAAGGCCCGATTCCAGAGGAGGCGGGGCTTGCACATGCCCTCATCAACACCGATCCCAACGCCAACTATGGGGCGGAGCCTAACTTCAACCTCAACCTCACTCTGACTTCGCCAACTAATCCTCGCCCAGCCGCCGAGACCTCGAAGCTGCACGGAGGGAACAAAAAGGATGATGGGAATAAAGGAGGCGGGGCAAAAGGAGCGGTTGCTACAGAAACCGGCAAGTCGGCGAGCACCCTGGCGAGCCCTGTGATGTCACCAGGGGAAGGAGATGATCCGCCGCGACAAAAAAGCAAAATTCCAGCTCGCTCACCAACAACCGAGGCGCCGCAAAGGCTGAAATCCCCAAACCCCAAACGTACTCCCACACTCATGGCGGCAAGTCCAAAACCCTACCAAGTGGAACAAACAACCATCGCTAGCAGCCCCAGAACAACCGAAAGACTCAAAACAGAAGTACAGAGAACTGAACCTGCAAGCGTAACAAACCCCAAACCACTTCTGACAACTGGACCGACGACAAAGACAACGAACAAGATAACAGTTACCCCAAAAATGCAAACACAAGGAAAAGAAGTTAGTCTTGAGACAGAGTCGCCAAAAACGCTTCCTGTAAGCCTGAACGTCCACAATCAGAAAGGGGATTCAAACAGTCCTAAACTTGCCAATCAAACCCCAACAATGACAACCAAAACCCCAAAACTAGACCCAGAAAGCACCACACACGACTCAAGATCTCACAGCTCCGAGACGCCGCCTGTAGGACCAAAATCGCAAAATCAGAGAGCTGAAATGGCGCTGCTCTCTGCCAAGACTCCTCGATCGAGTTCCCTAAGTCCCAAACCATCCACGCAGGGGAAAGCTTCTGGGATCAGAACCCGCGACGCATCAGGGTCCAAGGAGAATCTTGATTGTAAAGATTCAAGTGTTGGTTCTGGATCCAAAACCAGTTCCAAATCCAGTTCAAACTCTAAAGTCACGGACAGTCTGAATCCTAAAACTGGCTCAAATTCCAAAGCCAGTCCCAACTCCAAAACAGCAATGGGGTCCAAAGATAGCCTGGATTCTAAAAGCGGTTCTGCTTCCAAAACCAGTTGGGGGTCAAAGGACAGCTTGGACTCCAAAACTGGATCCAATTCCAAAGCCAGTCCCAGTTGCAGGTCCGGGATGGGTTCAAAAGATAGCCTTGATTCTAAGACTGCAACTGAAATCAACGCAAGCAAAACCAGTCCAGATTCCAAGACGGTTGTTGGTTCTAAATCTGGCATGGGGTCAAAAGACAACCTAGATCTTAAAACTCTCAAAACCAGTTCAAGTTTTAAGATGGGCTCTGAGTTGAATCACAGCTCTAATTCTGGTGTTCTCTCCAGTTCTAAACCCGGTCCGACCCGTTCAACTTCTAAACCTTCTCTGGCGGCCTCTGGCTCCAAGATGGACCTTGTTGTTTCCCCGTTGTCTTCTAGAACTGGTCTGTCTGGGTCCAAAGACAACAGCCTCAAGGCTGCAAGCTCCAGTGCTGAACTCAGTCCAGATCCTAAAGCTGGTTCATATTCTTCTAAACCTGGACCAGTTCGGTCTAGCTCAAAGTCAGCTCTGGCAGATTTGTCTCAGTCCTTGACGCTCTCACCTATACCAAGTCCAGCAAGTAGGAGTCCTGGGTCTGGTCCTGGCAAAACTCTTGGTTCTAGTCCATCTGGACCAAACAGGGAGGTCCTGAAGAGTCCCGGTTCTGCTCCAGGTAATTACATTCATTGAGTGTAACATTCTTTGGGGGATCCTTTATAAGAATTGTTGTGTTTTCGTTAGCTTAGAATGAGTCCTTCATATCTACATAGGGAGCGGGTCCTCTTCACGGAGTCCGTCATGTTGCTCCACCATGTTCTACGGTAGCCCAGAACGGACAAACCAAACACAATCTACAACCACACCACAAGATGCCGCCAAATCCTACCTTCTTAAGAAATATGAAACTTTGAAAATGCCAGTCAGTCTGTTCTCTAACATGTTTTCCTGCTTGCAGGTTCTGGTCTGATTTCAGGCCGTATGGCTCCTCTGGGAACCTCCACCCCAAAAAACAGAACCACCGTTGCCTTGACAATGATGAGAGGATCCACACCAGAGCCTGCAGCGGTTGCATTTGTCGCTGTGGAAACGAACACCAGCAGCGGTCTTACTCGGGGTCTCACCTTTGACTCTATCGCCAAGACGTCGGCGAAAACGGGCGGTGCCGACGAGGAGGAACATTTGAAACCGCCAGAGACCAAAGTGACAGCTGTAGAAGGACCGGTGGTGTCCCAGGGGGCCGTGCAAGGGGTGGATGTGACTGACAACACGGGGTGGTCGCCAGGAGATAAGAGGATAATCGGCATCCCGCTGAAACCAAGTCACCTGGGAGACGCAAATGCCATCACCGCTGGTAGCAACATCCCATCGTCAAGGGCAACGGGTGTGGAGAGTAAGAAAGAAGAGACGAAGAAGCAGGAGAGGGGTAAACAGAAAGATGTTCGAGGGGGTTCTTCTCTCTCTCCGTCATCTCCTGTCCATCATCAGCTTTCCACTCATCCAGAAACCTCCAAGACAGTAAGGGAGACGGCGACCATGACCGACCCCAGTGAGAGGCTCCCTCTTTGTGGAGGGGAGCGGAGAGAGGTGGGTGTCCAAGTGGAGGAACGCTCGGCTTCCACCAGCTCCAGCCTGCAGAGGTTAGCTCCCTCCTCCTCCTCCCTGATTGGCTCTCCCAGCTGTCAGTCAGGTAGTTTGACCTCGCCGACGCTCGCTCCGTCGCTGTGCTGCGTCCCCGCCGGGCAGCCGCCTTTCCAGCACGTCTGCAAGATAGACATCGAGCTGCACAGCCAATCGGTGCTTCCTTCGGTCGCCACCAACCGGGCTAGTTCCCTCCCCGCCTGTCTGCGTACGTACAGCTTCCAGCAGAGCCCCGCCCTCATGTCGGAGCTACGACTCGGACAAAACCAAGACGTAAGTGGTGAGAGCATCTGGGAGGATGAGGAGGAAGAGGAGAAAGTTTTAAGGGAGCAAAGCAAAGAGGAAGGGGACGAAGAGGAAAAGGAGGAGACGGCGAAGCCCCAGGAGGTGGCGTGGGACAAACAGGGGAGGACGTGGGAGGTGTACGGCGCCTCGGTGGACCTGGAGTCCCTGGGCACGGCCATCCAGTCCCACCTGGAGTCAAAGATCCGGGAGCAGGAGAAACACATCCACACTCTGAGGAAGTCCGTCTGCTCCGACAGCAGCCTCAGAGCGTATAGGATGAAGAAGATGAAGAAGAGGAGAGGAGGGATTCTGGGGTGCTGCAGGAAGGCGCCCGCTGTGGCGGACTGAGACTAGTCCAGAAAGTTAAAATCCTTCGTATACTAGACTTTAAAACACAAGTGTTCACATCTAACAGCACTTAACCTCTTCACATTATGTCTGCCTGCATGCATTTCTGCAATATTGATTACTTCAGATAGAGCAGTGATCACAAAACACACGAGTGAAAATAACATTCATACAAGTTTCATGGTGCTTTGTTTTTAGCTCGATTGTCTTTTCTCATCGCCCTGAAGGGGTTTATTTCACAACAATGACCCGCTAGCTGTCCATTATCCCGCTTATTACACGGCTACTTACTGAAGAAATCAATAGTTTGACACAAAAACGGTCAGATATCAGAGCTGCGCCCATAGCAACGGTCTGTTATACGTAGCAACGGTCTGTTATACGTAGCAACGTTCTGTTATACATAGCGACGGTCTGTTATACATAGCAACAGCCTGTTATACATAGCAACGGTCTGTTATACATAACAGCGGTCTGTTATAAAGAAATAACAGACCGCAGAACGCCGGGATTGACCAATCAGAATCGAGTATTCAACACAGCCGTGTAATAACAGCATATAAAACACATGATGTCAGCAAGGTTGTCACTAATAACATACATGTCACTATTTTTCATAAAAGTTTCATAGTACTTCCTGTTATTGAAGTGGAGCGGAGAGAACAGCAGCTCTCTAATGGTGGTAAATATTTCATCCACTTCCTTTTTAACCAAACGCTGCACAAACCACTCAAGCACTCGGGAAGAAAGACGTGTGCAAAATTCTCTGATGGGAGCACTTCACTTCCTCTATCCTCTATTCTTCCACTTTTCCTTCCTCTCATTTCCTTTTCCTTCCTTCCTCTCTCCCTTTCTTTCTTTTTGCTTTTCTTTCTTGTCCTTTTTTACATTGATTTTCCTTTCTTTTTTTCCTTTTCCGTCTTTCCCTCTCCTGTTCTTGTCTTTACTTCCCTTTCCTTTCATGTCTTCACCTCTCTCTTTCCTTTCCTTTTCGGTATTTCCCTCTCCTTTTCTTTCTTTTTGCTTTTCTTTCTTGTCCTTTTTCCCATTTATTTTCCTTTCTCTTTTTCCTTTTCGGTCTTTCCCTCCCCCTTTCTTTCTTTTCCTTTGTTTTCCTTTTCTTTCATGTCTTTTCTTTTCCTTTCATGTGTTTCTCTTTCCATTTCTTTCTTTTTAATTTTCCGTCTTTCCCTTTTTTTCTTTGTCCTTTTCTGTTTTTCCCTTTTTTTTCTTTTCTTTCTTTCTTTCTTTTCCTGTTCATTCACGTCTTCCCCTTTCACAATTTATTTCCTTTCTTTCTTTTTCCTTTTCCGTCTTTCCCTCTCCTGTTCTTGTCTTTTACTTCCCTGTCCTTTCATGTGTTCCCCTCTCTCTTTCCCTCTCCTTTTCTTTCCCTCTCCTTTTCTTTCTTTCCTTTCTTTCTTTTCCACCTTTTCCTTTTCTTTCTTGTTCTTTCCTGTTAGTTTTTTCATTTATTTTCCTTTCCCATCTCTTCCTTTCCAGTTGTTTCCTCTCCTTTCATGTCATGTTTCATTCTTCTTTTTTTTCCTTTTCCCTCTTTCCCTCTCTTTCTTTCTCTTTTCTTCCCAGTCTTTCTTTTTCTCTCGGGTCACTGCACTCTTCATCATAGACATTAATTGATGCAGTAGCAGGATTGTACTGGTTTTTGTACAGTTTTTCTGCTTTATTATTGTACTATTCATGTTGCTTGGTTTACTTTTAGTCCCGTTTCCTCTCCTACTTCCTCCTCGATTTGTACCCGTTTCCTCCTCTTCCTCATCTCACTTTCCCTCCATTATCACTGCAGTGGAGTCATGTTGTTGACGGAGCGCCGGGTTGCTTCTCTGAATTATTCAGAAACATTAAAGTCACGCTCATGTTAACAACCGAGTCTCTCCGCCATGTTTTATTCAGTCTGTGCTTCAGATACTCTGAGGTCACACATACGGGGCTTTAGTATTCTTAAAAAACAAAGGTCGGTAATTCAAAATTATTAATTAAAAAAAAAATTCACTCAGTTTTTCGCCTAATTAATCAATTGTTTCAGCTCTAATTCTACATTTTCATGTTTTGCATGTAAAAAATAATTATTTGTAAATTTACACTAGTAACTAAAGTAGTAGTATACACACATATATGTATATATATATATACATATATGTGTGTATATATATACACACATATATATATGTATATATGTATATATATACATATATATGTATATGTATATATATACACATATGTACATATATATGTGTATATATATACATATATATATATGTATATATGTATATATATACATATATATTTACATATATATTTATATTTATGCCACATTTTATTAATTAATTAATGGCTGCATTTATTTTTAATATTACTTTTTTGCTGCATTTAATGAAAGATTTATTTATTTATCAAGTCATTCATTTATTTATTTATTTTATTTTACTAGTTTGTTTTATTTAAACAACAACAGAGGGGAAAGGTAGAGAGAGGTAGAGAGAGAGAGAGAGAGAGACTCCACAATCCTACTTCCGGTTCTGGCTTGGCGCCAAAATCAGACACACCCTCTCCACGATGACGTCAGGACCAAGCTCAGGTTCTGATTGGACGGCTGCGTCAGTGCCCTCGAGCCCAGCCTCCCCCTGTGATCTCAACAGCTACAGCGCGAGGAGGGCGATCAGGCAGCTGCTGCAGCTGAAGGACAACCTGTTGCCACGGAAACAGCACCGGCGGGAAAAATTACCAATAAAAGAAAAGAAGAAGAAGGTGAGTTTTTGTAGCTGCCATTTTGACTTAAGTCTCTTGTTAACCATTAATGTTTTAATGGCTTTAAAATCAGTTCAGTGACTTTATTATTTAGTTTTCTATATCTAGTTAGTGTCTTTTTTCTGGTATATTTATTATTTTACTTCTATAATACTGCTATCTAATTTATTAAATGTATTTATATCAGGTACAATGTACAAAAATTGTAACTACTCTTGGTATATAAAAGAAATAGACTTCATATATTTCTGCAGTATTTTTTTATATATATATACTGTGTATATAACACGTAATTTTAAAATCTAAAATGATATAAAATAGACTCCTCATATATGTCTGCAGTATATATATATATATGTATATATATATAATAAATTTGAATTCAAAATATAAAATGATATAAAACAAAATAGACTTTTCTCATATTTCTGCAGTATTTTATTTTTTTATATATAATAAATTTAATTTTAAAATCTAAAATTATATAAAATAGAGTTTTCTCATATATTTCTGCAGTATTTTATTTTTATATGTATATAATACATTTATTTTAAGATGTAAAATAATATAAAAAATATGCTTTTCTCATATGTTTCTGCAGTATCTTATTTTTTTATATATAATACATTTGAATTTAAAAACTAAAATGATATTTAAAAAATAAACTTTCATATATTTCTGCAGTATTTTATTTTTATATATAATACATTTAACTTTAAAATCTAAAATGATATAAAATAGACTTTTCTCATATATTTCTGCAGTATTTTATTTATATATATATAATAAATTTAATGTTAAAATCTAAAATTCGCTGAAAAATAGACCTTTCTCATATATTTCTGAAGTATTTTATTTTTATGTAAATATATATATATATATAAAATAATTCAATTTTAAAATCTTGAATGATATAAAATAGACTTTTCTCATATTTCTGCAGTATTTAATTTATATATATATTAAAATAATATTTATAATAATATTTAATCATTTTATTGTATATATATAATATATATAGAATACATTTAATGTTAAAATCTAAAATGATATAAATAGACTTCTCATTTATTTATGCAGCATTTTATTTTTATATATATAATAATTTAAAATTATCTAAAAATAGACTTCCCTCTCATTTGATTTTAAAATCATTTCCATAAAAAGCTAATCTATACAAAAAAAGAAAGCGGATGTTTTGTTGTTATGCTGAACTTGTATATTGGTATGTGGCTCAGTGTCAGTGTCAGTATGTGTAACCTTTTTGGTCCACTCATGTGCATTGTTCTGTTTTGTCAACAACAAGCAGTCACATGTGTTCCAGTGTGTACAATCTGTTCTGGAGTGCCACGTAAAGGTCATCACACACTGATTACATGAAGTTAAACCTCTCTGACGTGTGTTTCTTGGCTGAGGTTGAATCCAGATATTTCATCAGCTGGTGAAGCGATCAATGTTCTGTTAGTATTGATTACCAACACAGCTTTATTTAGTCTGACAGCGTGGCACAAGGTAAAGACTGCGTCACAGGGAAATGGAGGAAAGGTGACACTGGGGGAAAGTAACTAAGTACATTTACTTACTCGTACTTTACTTGAGTATTTCCATTTTATGCTACTTTATACTTCTAATCCACTACATACTATGAAATAAGATATTCTAAAGTTAGCACATTAATGCATCAATAATTATAATATAATATTATGATATCAATTATTCTGAAATGGGCCATTCTGAATAATGAGAACTTTTACTTTTGGTACTTTAAGTTTATTTTTTTTGCCTACATTTTTAAGTCATAATTTTGAATAAATAATACATCCACAGAGCTTTTAGAAATGTGCTAAAAACAATTCTGATTGTAAATTTTAAAACATTTTTTAAATTTTGGCGGGTCCAAAATGAATGTCTTATTTATCTCTGTGGAAAATATCTGACTTCATAATGACAACTTTTACTTTTGGTACTTTAAGTTTATTTTGATTGATAAGATTTTTAAAATAAATATATATATAATATATACATTTATTTTAAAAGATATATTTTTTTTATTTAGATATAAATATATATATATATATATATATTTATATCTAAATAAGAAATATACACTTTAAATAAATAAAAATATATATTATTATTATTATTAATATTTAGAAATATATTTAAAATAAATAATACATCCACAGAGCTTTTAAAAAGGTGCCGAATAATAGTATCGCGTTTTAAAATTAATCATTTAAAAAAAAATTGTCGAGTCCAAAATAAATATTTTGGCTATCTCTGTGGAAAATATCTGACGTTTGGCACCTTTAATACTTTTATACTTGTAACAGTGTATTTCTACACTGTGATATTGCTACTTTTGCTTAAGTAAAAGATCTGAGTACTTCTTTAACTACTGTGTATAATACAGCATTTTTGTGTTTGTTTCAAATTATGCTTTAATTTTTCCCCTTAGTGTAGTACCCATCCTTTCAAAATAAAAGCTCTAGTTGTGGTTTTATATTATTTTAAAAGGTGTTTCTTTTCAAATGAGCACAGTATTTTTAGAGCTCGGCCCTGGCGGGTGACTTGTAACGGATACGAGGCGGCGTGCTGCTGAATGGTGGAGGTCTATTTGTGGCGTACGCTCACACCCACTCATACAGAGATGATGATTGGAAGGTGTGATAGAAATAAGATATAGGATCCTTAATGTTAATGTCAAGGATTAAATTCCCAAATGTTGTCAACAGCTGACCATCCTCTTTTCTTCTTCTTCCCAGAAATATTATAAAACATCTCTATACTTATACTTATTATTGCAGAACCCCGCTGCCCGGCCAGGTGTTTCCTCCACAGCTGTTGAAGACAAGAAGTCAGCCATGTCGTCTACAGTTCTGCTCAATCTGCTGCGATGCAGTCGCTCCACCGCCGCCAGACAAACCTTCCTCGCCGTACGCTCCTCGCCAGAAACCTCCACAGCTTCCGGGCAGGTCAATCTACATTTACATATACATGTACTCAAGTACCGACAGTGGTTTATTTCACAGCAATGACCCGCCAGCTGTACATTATCCTGCTTATTACACGGCTACTTACTGAAGAAATCAATAATTTGACACAAAAACGGTCCTCCAGAGTCCGACATCAGAACTGCGCCCATAGCAACGGTCTGTTATACATAGCAACAGTCTGTTATACATAGCAACGGTCTGTTATACATAGTGACGGTCTGTTATACATAGCAACGTTCTGTTATACATAGTGACGGTCTGTTATACATAGCGACGGTCTGTTATACGTAGCAACGGTCTGTTATACGTAGCAATGGTCTGTTATACATAGCGACAGTCTGTTATACATAGCAACGGTCTGTTATAAAGAAATAACAGACATGATTGATCAATCAGAATCAAGTATTCAACAAAGCTGTGTAATAATATAATAAATGATAATAACACCTTGAAAGGACCCATTCTGCATAACGAGCACTTTAACCATTCAATACTTTTAGTACATTTTGCTGATAATACTACTTATATACTTATACTTATATATCATAATACCACCCAATCCTACCAGACTGCACTGTGAATTTAGCTAATTTAATTTTAGTTGTCACTCAATTCCCAGAATTTAATACTCAGAACATTCAAAACATTGCTCATACCCTTAATTTAATTAATTAATTAATAGTTAATTGTCTGATTGGTCGCCCTGCAGGTGGGCAACGCTTCGTTAGGGATGGCGGGCGTGCGGCGGGCCAGCGGGTCGGCTCGCTTCGACAGCGGCGGCCGGCCGGTCACCTGGGACTCATTCGGTATCTGGGACAACAGGATAGAAGAACCGATACTGCTGCCCTCCAGTATCAGATACGGGAAACCCATTCCACAGGTACCTGGACTGATGGATGGATGGACAGATGGATGGATGGATGGATGGACAGATGGATGGATGAATAGATGGATGAATAAGTGTATGAATAGACAATGATACGATGAGTTAACCCTTTCAGGTCAGTCTGTCCCGGGTCGGCAGCGCGTCCATTCTGGGTCTCAGGAAGCAGAACGAGGACCGTCTCCGCTTCGCCCGTATCCATGACAACCTGCTGTACTTCGCCGTGTTCGACGGCCACGCCGGCCCGCACGCTGCCGACTACTGCTACACCTTCATGGAGAAGTTCATCAGGTTGAATATTATTATTAGTATTATTATATTAATAATACTTATAAACTATTAAACTATAAAAAATGACTGATTTTTTTTTTGTGCAGAGACGCTCTGGAGGAGGACGACGACCTGGAGAAAGTTTTAAAGAAAGCATTTTTAGACGTTGACAAGGCTCTACACACACATCTCAGCTACTTCAACAATGGTGAGACACACAAACACACAAGTAAAGAAGTAGTACTACTTACTAGATGGTACATTTTATGAGTACATTTTATGTTTACTGCTTGGTAAGTTGTGAAAGAGCATTCAAATATCTGAAAACGTACCTCAAAGTACTGAGTATGTAATACTACAAAATACATACTAAGAACCTAGAATGTAAAAAAATGCTCTACTAAATATTCATCGAGCGTCCATCCATCCATCTTCCTCCCCAGCCTCCTTCCTGTCAGCCGGCACCACGGCGACAGTTGCTATGCTACGTGACGGTGTGGAGCTGGTGGTCGGTAGCGTCGGCGACAGCCGGGCGATGCTGTGCAGGAAGGGACAAGCCAACAAGCTCACCAGAGATCACACGCCGGATCGTAAGGACGAGAGACACAGGTACACACTGCTACTGGTACTAATACGGTTACTACGGCTAATAGGTTACGTGGGGAAAAGTTTTTAGAAGGACTTGAAGGGAAAATAGTGCTAAAACATATGTACTTTGACCAAAATGTGAATGTTCGGATTTGAATACATAAAGTAGTAGTATATATTTCAATCGTTTACACAGAAAATTCTTGGGATTTGGTAAAAGAAATAGGTCCAAATGTAGTTCTGGTCCAGAGTGAACAGAGCAGAATAAAACCAGTGGAGCAGCAGGGTTCAGGTTGTGGAGTATAAATAGACTCTACGGTATGTTGGACCAGTTTGGGTTTCCCTTCAGCTGGTGTTACGTAACACCCATACACATGTGATCCCTTCAGTCTGTGAACTATAAACACATAAGACCAGGGGTCACTGACTTATTTTAAAGGTACAATCATATTAATATCATAAAACGTGTCGCGCCAAATACCAGAATTTAAACATAGGAGCCGGACCTGCTCCAAAAATCAGGAGGTAGGTTGTAGTAGCCTACAACAGACAATAACTACTATTACTCGTATCGGTACTGGGTATCAGCGAGTACCCAAATGTAAGTACTTGTACTTGTACTCGGTCTGAAAAAAAGTGGTATCGGTGCATCCCTATTCAAAACCTTACTTAAAGTATGTAATCAGCAAAATGTATTGTCAGACCCTGCTGCAGTAAAACGAGAAGTTTTCTAAAGGGAGTCTGTTGCTCAGAAACACTACCACTGTTGTCCACAGGGGGCGCCAAAATCCACACAAAATGAAAGTTCTTCGTAGTAGCTTTAAGTTAAAGTATGTAAATATTAGCAGCAGAATGTAAAAAGTATTGATAGTGTAGTAAAATGTTGTACTTAAGTACTTGAGTAAATGTACTTTCCACCACTGACTGTGTGTGTATGTGTGTTCAGGATCCAGAGGTTCGGCGGCTTCGTGACGTGGAACAGCGTCGGTATCGCCAACGTTAACGGGCGGCTCGCCATGACTCGCAGCATCGGAGACTTCCACCTGAAAACCAGCGGCGTCATCGCTGAGCCGGACACGCAGCGAGTCACCGTGAGTCTCGCTGTGCAGCATCATCAGATCTATGAAAACTTGATGTTCAACCTTTATATCCGTCGATGGGTTAAGATTATATGTGAGGTTCTCTGCAGGTCAAGCACGGCAGCGACTCCTTCCTGGCTCTGACCACCGACGGCATCAACTTCCTGCTGAGCGACCAGGAGATCTGTGATGTCATCAACCAGTGCCAAGACCCCACAGAGGCTGCTGACGTCATCGCTCAGCAGGTACCTGAGTTACAAGTCAAGCTTTTCATCCAAACGAAAACAAACATACATTTGTGAGAAAAACACAAATTTATGGCGAAAAAAATAATATTCTCTGAGATTATAGTAAAAAATAATCCGAAATTTATGAGAAAAAAACAAATATCCTCTGATTATAAAGTCGTAAATTTACGAGAAAACGATGAATATTCTCTGAGATTATAAAGACATAAATTTCTGGGGAAAAAATCTGAAATTTACGAGAAAAAAACAAACAAATATTCTCTGAGATTATAAAATCATAAATTTGCGAGAAATAACTCAGAAATTTACTAGAAAAAAACTACTTGGTGGAAAAGTTTGTGGTTTGGGTTAAAATAAATATGTTTCTTACGTAAAATAAGTCTGTTTGTTACGTAACTTGCGTTAGTAAAGTATGAAAATTACAGAACAAAACTAAGGCAAAATATGTCAACGTTGACTTGATTTCACACGGAACGGGAAGTCATAAATTTGCAAGAAAAAACACAAATTTATGAAACAAAAATTAATATTCTTTGAGATTATAAAGACATAAATTTGTGAGAATAAACTCACAAATTTAAGAGAACATTTTTTTATATATTCTGAGATTATAAAAAATATATGTAGAAAATATGAATATCATTTTGTGCATTTTAATAGATTGCATGTGTACAGTTAAGCAACGATATAATACAAAGACTGAATGTAAGTAAACAACAAATAATGTGTGTTTTTTTTAAAGGCGCTGCAGTACGGCTCGGAGGACAACGCCACCATCATCATCGTCCCTTTCGGAGCGTGGGGGAAACATCAGAGCTCCGCTGCCGTCTACAGCATGAGCAGAAACTTCACCTCAAGTGGGAGATGGTCATAAAACGACACATACACACATAACACATAACATTTTCTTTTTTTTTTAAATCCAAAATTATCAGTAAGACACCCAGAATTCATCTGACGACGGGTCGCGACCCATCGGAGAATCCACAGTAACGCTTTAGCTTTAGCTTTAGCTGCTCACCAGTGTATATATTAATATATTGTACATACAGAGAGGTTTGCATGTCTGTTAAATTTGTTAATCTGTGTGCTTTGCGTTTGCGTTTAGACAAAACATTTAACATCCTCCTGTATTTTTGTCACGTTGACGGCAGATTGGTTTCGTTTTTAGTTGAGTTTTGTGCTCAGTTTTTTTTCAAGAACACTTGAAAACAGGTTTGTTTATTTACAACAAATTATGTTTATGTTACAAAATTGCCAGTTTTATGTCGTGAGTAACCAAAGAAGACACCATGTGTGACAAATACTACATGAAGAAGTAGAAGCCAAAGTAAAACCTGCCAATAACTGCACCTTGTTTATTGCTCTGTAATGATTCTGTCTGGTGTTTTATTTCTTAGTGTAGCTGTTAATAGAGCTGCTCAGCCAAACTACCATGTATAAAGTAATAAAATAAATATCTCTATTACACAAAATTATGTTCATATTTTCTCTAATTATATATTTAAAATCAGTTTTTTGTCTCATCAGGCCTCTAAAAGTCTCTAAAATTAAACATTTGAGCAGAAAAAAAATATTCTCTGAGATGAAAACAAATCCGAAATGTCCGGAAAAAAACCCTGAATATTCTCTGATTATAAAGTCGTTAATTTGCAAGAAAATACTTACAAGTTTAGTGGAAAAAAGAGAATATTCTCTCAGATTGTAAAGTCGTAAATTTACAAGAAAAAAAATATATATATATTTATATTTGCGAGACAAAACTCCCAAATTTACGAGAAAGAAAAAAACAAATATTCTTTGGGATTATGAAGTCATAAATTTACACAAATTTACGAGGAAAAAAAACAATATTCTCTGAGATCATAAATTCATAAATTTGCGAGAAAAAAACAAAAATGTACGAGAAAAAAAACATAATATTCTTTGAGATAATAAATTCATATATATTCAGAAAACAAATCACAAATTTATTAGAAAAAAACGGATTATAAAATAAAAAAATTGGTGAGAAAGAACTCACAAATATTCGAGAAAAATTATATTTTATTATAATTAATTATATACTGTATAATTATGTTTTCTGAGATTATAAAAAAATAGAGAAAATATGAACAACATTTTGTGTATTTTAAGATTTCTGTATTCACAGTAAAACTCTTATCTAAAACTCTATAAATGGACCATCTCTTATGTCAGTTATCGGATTATATGTGTTTTTTTAACGAGACACTGAATCGTCTACCGGGCTCCAGACCTCTGACCTTTGACCCCTGACCTCCCTGTGGCGACGGATGAGATGAATCTCTGTTCAGGGACGAATAAAGTTCAACATGTTAAACTTCACTCTGTTTCTCTGTTTTCTACAGAACTGTGTCAACTTTATGCAGATTTTGTGTCTTCAAATTCACTAACGCACAGTGATGGTATTAGTACTTTTACTGCAGTAAAGGATCAGAACACTACTGTACAGCAGGTAGTTGATATGTGTCAAGTTACCTGTAAGATCAGCTGGTTTCCCTCTCAGGTGTCCAACAGGAATCTGTGTGATGAGGCGTTCAGGTGTCGTCGGGTAAATATAGAAACCTCTGAGATTCCTAAACTTCCTGCATGTGACCACAAGGTGACACTGAACACACACACATACACACACACACACACCAGAACTTGACCCAGTAAACCGTGTGACCGCCTGCGTGTGTGCTGACCTTCATAAAATGTTGTGATGTCAGAGTGTGTGTGTGTGTGTGTGTGTGTGTGGGTACACACAACAAGGTTGACCAACACACATAAGACAAATAATACATAATAAAAAAAAGTATAAGAATTAAAAAACAATAAGTAAATAAAAGAATTAAACAAAAGAATTTAATAAAAAATATGTAATACATTTAAAATGAAATATTAATAATAAAGAAATGTGAATAAATAGAAATAAATAAATAATAAAATAAAGTCACAAACCAGATTCCCAGTGCCTACTTATATCTCTGTGATCACGTTAATTCAACAAACATATTTCTTTTTCTTTCTTTTTTTTAATTGTGCTAAATATATAGTACGTTTTAAGTAAAATTTGAATAATAAAGAAATATGAATAAATAAATTAATAAAATATATTGATCCTGCCCCCACATTGATAAAAAAAACACTTTTCTTTTCTTTTTTTTAATTCTTTTTTTTTATTGTTTCCTTAAGAAAAATAACAATCTAAACCTAAAAAAATTAACTAAACCATAACAAATAAAGTAATTTGTAGATATAATAACAAATAGTAACCGTAAACTGAAAAACAAAATATTTAAAAATGAGAGGAGACAAAAACTTTAATTAGAAGAATTTTAAAAATAAGTAGATAAAAAAAGAATAAATAAAACAAAATATGAACAATAAATATGAATAAATAAATAAATAAATCAGATTCTCAGCACATACTTATATCCCTGTGATCCCGCATCTTTTTTCTAACAAAAAGGATTTGCGCTGGTTCGCCACTTTGAAATATTTCAAAGTTTGAGAACGACTGGAACAGACTGCTGTTAGTTTTAAACCGTGTTGCTGTAGTTACTGTGAGTCACCAGTAGATAGAGATAATTATATGCACAATAAACAAAGATTGATGCTCTGATGCAAAAGGAACACATTTATATTTTTTGTTTTCATGATGGTGCAGCCATATACATATACACATATATATGTGTGTATATATATACACACATATATATGCATGAACAGCATTACATATCTCCAGTGGTAGCAGAAGTACTCAGATCCTTTACTTAAGTAAAAGTATGAATACGACACCATAATAATACTCTGTTACAAGAAAAATATCCTATATTCAAACTCAGAAGTAAAATCTCAAAAGTATTAGCATCAAAATATATTTAAATATTTGATAAAATCTAATAAATAAATTAAAGTGAAAAAGAATTAAATAAATGTAATAAGTATATATATATTATTATTTTTTTTAAATTAAATAAATTTGATAAGTGTATATATATTATTATTTTTATTATTATTATATATATTTATTATATTTATTGATGCATTAATGTGTTCATTGCTTTAATGTTGCAGCTGGTAAAGGTGTTTTAATTACTTAATATACTGCTGGGTAGTTTAATCTATAATAATACATCATCATAATATATTTTAATATCAGATACAATTTAATAAATAAATTAAAAACAAAAATAAATACATTTAATAGGTATATATTATTATTATTTTATTTATATATATATATTTATATATATATTATTTATTTATTTATATTTATGGGTAGTTTAATCGATAATAATACATCATAATTTATAAGTTGATTATATTTTGTTTTGATGAATTGAATCTGCAAAGTTATTAAATAAATATAGTGGAGTATAAAGTACAATATTTCCCTCTGAGATGTAGTGGAGTCGAAGGATAAAGTAGCATAAAATGGAAATACTCAAGTACAGTACAAGTACCTCCTAATTGTACTTACATGTAAGTGCAGTAGTATCTGTCTCCACCTCTCTGTCAGTCTGTCTGCCTGTCTGTCTGTCAGTGTGCAGCAGGTCAGGATGGAGGTGGCAGCTCTCTCTCTGCTTCTGTGTAAGTAACATTCAACTAGATATCATCCTGTTTTCTACTGTAAATACATTTTTAATTCTATATTTCTATATTTAATTAATAACAGGTGTGATTTGTGCCTCTTCTTACTGAACATTCTGCTCTTTTATTCTTGTTTTGGACTGAAAGCATGAATGTAAACATTAATTTTCTGTGTTAATCTTGTTGTCTTTCACGTTTTTTAAGATAAGAATAAGAAAGGTTGACTATATTTATTCCTGTCTGGTTTAGTGCTGAACTGTCTGGATTCTGGTTCTGCTCGAGGTAAGATTACAACTCATTATATAATTACATATATAATAATATTAATACAATAACAACTTAATGGTGATTTAACATTAAAGACTTTCCTCCAGTGTCTCTGACAGTTTCCCCTAAAAGATCACAGTTCTTTAAATACGACCGTTTCTCTGTGAGCTGTGAGGAAGAGGAGCAGAGGGAGGAAGAGGAGGCTGGTTGGAGAGTGATGAAGAGGACGGAGGATGGAGAGGTTTGTCTGGAAAAACAGATTCATCAACAATGTTGCTAAAGTATTCAGATACTTTCTACTTTGTATTTGTTAGTATGTCCAAATTGGTGAATAAAGCGGGTAAAAAAGTACAGTTCAAATACCTCAAATGTGTACTTAAGTACAGTATTTCCGTCCGTCCCCCTTCAGGTGCGTCCATGTCCGTCCTCCTGCTTCATCACAGCTGCCTTCCCCGCCACAGACAGCGGAGAGTACTGGTGTGAAACTGGACCGGGAGCGACCAGTAACACCGTCAACATCACCGTCACTGGTACGATCAATAACTTGGCCTTTACATATAGTAAATATCAACAGCACTGATCGGATTCTGACAGAAATTTTAACAAAAACAATGTTAATAATCAGTTAATTGTCAAAAGTTATTTGTCTTAAGCAAAAATTTTTTAAATATTCTCAAATTCCAGCTTCTGAAACGAGTAGATTTTCTGTTTTATCTTATCTTAACTGAACATGTTGGACGTTACCTTCAGCTACTTGTTCTCCCATGTTCACATTTTATAGACAAAAAAATAATCAAGTCATTAATAGAAAAAAGAATCTCCAGATTAATTGATAATGAAAATAATAATACGTTTCTGATCTCATGAAAAGATTAATTTTTAGAGATGTCTCTGTAGCAGTTTTGTGTCTCTTTCTGGTCTTTGTGTGTCTCGTGGTAATTTTGTGTCTCTTTGTAGTTGTTTTGTGTCACTTTAGTTGTTTTGTGGTTGTTTTGTGTCTCTTTGTCATTGATTTGTGTCTTTGTGTAGCAGGCTTGTGCCTCTTTCTGGTCTTTTTTTGTCTTGAGGTCATTTTGAGTGTCTTCCTGGTTGGTACGTGTCTCTTTGAGGGACATTTCGTAGGGGAAGGCCCCTGACACTTTGGGCCCCTGGGCTTGTGCCCGTTAGGCCCGTTCACTAATCCATCCAACCATGGTTAAGAGAATCATCAGACATGATTACTTGCTCTTTGTAACTGTAACTCTGTTTAACAAACTGTGTTTTAAGCAAACTCAGAAATCACAACATCCCAGCTTTAAAAATGGGTTTACAATGAACCGTGTTCCGTCTGACAAGTCTGACACTGCTTCATCTTCAGGGATCACGCACCAAAATGAGAGTTAACAAGCCCTATGTGATAAAGATGATATCAGAGGTGAACAGTGTAGTATCAGCCTCTTATATATGATGTACTGTATTTACTCTCAGCTGGCTCAGTGATCCTGGAGAGTCCTGTCCTTCCTGTGATGGAGGGAGACAACGTGACTCTGAGCTGCAGAACCAAGACGGCTTCCTTCAACCTCCCGGCTGGTTTCTATAAAGATGGCCTCCTCATCAGGATCAGCTCTACAGGAAACATGACCATCCACAGTGTTTCTAAAGCGGATGAAGGACTCTACAAGTGTGAAGTCTCTGGAGCCGGAGGATCACCAGACAGCTGGCTGACTGTCAGAGGTGAGGAGGCTTTAAAGTTCAGTGTTATCTCTCTTTTTTTACTTAAACTTCAACTTTAATTGCTAATTTAGTCATGGATATTTACAGTTATAGAGAAATTGTCAAATTTGAAACCAAGTTTTCAACGGCTTTAAAGTCGAGAACCGTCTCTCAGATTAAGTGTCTCTCTGCAGCGCCACCTACAGGCCGGGATCCTCCACCTCCACCTCCACCTCCATCCTCCACCATGCTGTCCGTGGTGCGTCACCTGGTGGTGGGCACTCCCTACCTGCTGGCCACCATCTTACTGGGACTCATATACAGAGACAGAGCGAGAGGTGAGAACAGCACTAAAGAAACACAGTTTCTTTCCGTACGTATTTCACTTAGTTTACGTACTTAATTTAAGGGCAACCATGACGTTTTTTCCTAAACCTAACTGCAACTGTTACCGTAGTAAAAGCCTAAAATGTGTCCTCGTAATGTCATGCTAAAATATGCCTTCCCGTGAGACCGGGATGAACCATTCGACTACCAAATACCTCTCAGAATTTTTAATTAATTAGTGACCTTTAGAGGTGCTGGTAGGTGGACAGAGCCAGGCTAGCTGTTTCCAGTCTTTATGCTAAGCTAAGCTAATTGGCTCCTAGCTGTAGCTTCATATTTACCGTACAGTATCGATCTGAACGTCTAACTTCTTGTCGAGAAAGTGCCATTTTCTGTTGTTTTTGAATGTTTTTTTGTTTTTTTTGTTTTACAGAGCAGCATACCAGCAAAGCAACACGAACATCTAATGATGTCATAATGGAAATGGCTGCATGAAATCCCAAAACCAATATGGCGACGGCCGAAAACCAACATGGTGACGGCCAAAAACCAACATGGTGACGGCCAAAAACCAACATGGCGACGACTTAAAACCAAGATTGTGATGGCCAAAAACCAAGATGGCGACGGCCAAGAACCAACATGGCAACGGCCAAAAACCAACATGGCGACGACTTAAAACCAAGATTGTGATGGCCAAAAACCAAGATGGCGACGGCCAAGAACCAACATGGCAACGGCCAAAAACCAACATGGCGACGGCCAACAACCAACATGGCTACGGCCAAAAACCAACATGGCGACGGGCCAACAACCAAAATGGTAATCGCCAAAAAACAAAATGGTAATCGCCAAAAACCAACATGGCAAAGGCCAAAAACCAACATGATGAAGACCAAAAACCGACATGGCGACGGTCATGAACCAACATGGCGAAGACCAAAAACCAACATGACGAAGACCAAAAACCAACATGGCGAAGGCCAAAAACCAACATGGCAAAGACCAAAAACCAACATGACGAAGACCAAAAACCGACATGGCGACGGTCATGAACCAAGTTGGCGACTGCCAAAAACCAGGATGGCGGTGGCCAAAAACCAAGATGGCGGTGGCCAAAAACCAACATGGCGACGGCCAAACAACCAACATGGCGAAGGCCAAAAACGAAGTTGGCGCTGGCCAAAAACCAGGATGGCGATGGCTAAAGAATGAAAGAAAACAAAAGTTTTCCTGTTTAATTCCATTCTTATTTTAAATTCATTGGATTAAACATTGTCTGTTTATAGATGTTGTTATTTGTTTTTTATATTTATGTTTTGTCATTCAGTTTTTAATATTTTTGATGTCTATGTGTGAGTTTTGCTGACATGGAAAATAAACAATTCTTTGTTAGTTACTCGGCTGTTTATAAATAGAGTCTGAAACCTCCTCGTGGCGTTTGGGCGTCTGGTCGCTGGCGCCGTGGCGAAGCGCCGACTGTTTCCATGGTAGCGGAACACAGGACAGGAAGTAAACAGCCGTTTTGAGGTGCCTGCTTGTGGTTATCAAGCAGTCAGTTACTGTTGCTGTTAAGTAATCATAGGTGGAAGAAGTATTCAGATCTTTTACTGCAGTAAAAGTACTAATACCACACTGTAGAAGTCCTGCATTCCAAACCTTACTTCAGTAAAAGTACTAAAACCACACTGTAGAAGTCCTGCATTCCAAACCTTACTTCAGTAAAAGAAGGTAAAACACCAGTTTTAGTATTTTATCTGATGTTTCTGGATTAATATTAAGCTGCATTAATGTGTTGCATTTGAACTCCTTTACCTTTACCACAGTATAAATACAGTATAGATTGTTCTGTAAGTACATAACAGAATATAAAGTTAAACATTATTATATGGAAACAAACATCCCCCACAGAGAGATCTTATCTCTCATGCTGGTAAAAAGAGCAGCAGGTTTTCTGCTAAACGCCGTTTCACATCTAACAGGAAGGAAACTCACAGTGAAACTTCAAGCTGCTGTATGAAGGCGAACAAAGATTGAGGTGTTGCTTTGTTCCTGCTTCTCTGTTCATGTTATGTAACGGACGTATATGTGTGAACTATTATACTGCATTTAGGTGGTGAAGTGAGTCTGTAAACTGTTGACACATGCTGCGTTCAACATCCTGATTCTAACAGCGTTTAACCTGGACACACTGAGAAAGGTGACAGAAATATGTAGATTTAAAGATGTCAATTAACTCCTGCATACTATCTTCTAATATTAAATCAAAACTTACAAAATTACATATATAATTTGTCATTAAAACGTAGAATCAGAATCATCTCAAGCAGCAACAACAGTAAAGAGGTCAAAGGTCACAGTCACAGATAAAACGTTTTGAAAGCTTTTTGTTAATAATAATAATAATAATAATAATAATAATAATAATTATAATATTAATAATAATAATAGTTATTTAATAGTTCAAAACCAATAAAATGATTCCTTGACAGTAAGGAAAATAGAGGCTTGCATGAGGAAAACATGCATGTAAGTTATTCAAGTAACAAGAACACAGTCTGACGTCCCACTGGCGCCTTCTGGAGGCGTTAATGTTCAGTGCACCTCATTATATTCTTAGAGACGAAACAAATCACTTTTTAAATATGTGTTTTTTTTCTGTGATTTTTTTTCTCACTGCAAAACAGATTTTAATTAATTGAATAATTAAAGATTTTTTCTGTGTGTGTATATTTTGTAGTGCTAAATACTGTGTTTTCTTAAATACTTTTATTATACTTTAATATTTAATCATCGATCATCGATTGACAGCTTTAATTGCTTTACATAACAGAATATAATATATATTAAAATATTAAAAATATATTTTGAAAAATATATTCACTACTGCATTAAAATACTCTTATGTGTCGAATAACATAATATACTATATTAATGTAACACTCTGAAAGGAGCCATTCTGCATTAAAAAAAATATAAAAAATAAAAAAAATGTTCTCTAACAACCTTAAAAACCCAAACAGTAGCCTAAATATTGATAAAATGAAGCTAAACATGTTAGTAAAAAAGTTAGTAGTGCAAAGCACAATGTACAAAAAATATATATATATATGTAATAAATATATATGTAATATATATATGTATATATATATATTACATATATATGTGTGTGTATATATATGTATATATATACAGGCATATACAGGCTTTTTGTACAATAAATCAACTTTATCAATAAAGTTACTATCTATCTATCTATCTATCTATCTATCTATCTATCTATCACCGCCCCTCCGGCTCGCTATCGGACCACAAATCGAACACCCCCATGAAAGAAACGGCTAGAAAACACTTCCGGGTGTGTTTGACTCTTCTTCCTCTCTTTATCTCACTTTATCTCACTTTGTCTCACTTTAACCTGCTTTATCCTTCTTTAAGGCTTTAACTAGTAACTTTATGAACTGAGTCTGGTTCAGTTTGTCACGTTATAACATGAGGATTTAACAGAGAAGAAGACAAAGTGACGGATAGAAGAAAGAAAGAAGCAGAAGTTTGTTTTTAACACCGTGAAGGTAAAAACCTGTTTGTTTGTTTGTTGTTTCACCTCATTAAAGGTGATTAATCACACTTTATTTAGACTTTAACGAGCTGAAAGTGGTGATTTATTCCTGTAGAATCACTGTATAATGAGTGTAAGTAGTTTAACTAGTGTTAGAGTTCACCTGGTTGATGAGAGAACATCATGTCTTCAGATTAAACAACACACTCTAAAGTTTACTGTTTATTAAACACTCAACCAGACATGATGCTCTTTATGCTCATTTAGAGGCTGCAGGTTGAAGGAGTGGAAGGATTTACACATACACAGGGGTACTGTACTTTACTTTTATATAAATATATATTGTACTTTTTACTACTTATTATCTGACAGAATTAGATACTAATACTTTGTTATACATTTTAAAAGTGTCATAAAAACTATATATATATACATACATATATTTATATATATATACATATATATATATATATATATATGTATATATATATATATATATATATATGTGTGTGTGTATATATATACACACATTTATATATATATACATACATATATACATATACATATATATATATATACATACACACACACACACATATATATACATATATATATATATATATATATATGTATATATATATATGTATATATATGTATGTGTATATATATATGTATATATATATATGTGTGTATATATGTATGTATATATATATATACATATATGTGTGTGTGTGTGTGTGTATGTATATATATATACATATATATGTGTATATTTATATGTGTATATATATACACATATATATGTATATATATACATATATATGTATATTTATATGTGTATATATATACACATATATATGTATATATATACATATATATGTGTATATATATATGTGTGTGTATATATATATATGTGTATGTATATATGTGTATATATATATATATATATATATATATATGTGTGTGTATATATTTATAGTATATATATATATATATATATACTATGTATATATACATGTATAAATTTTTTGATGATATATGTGTAGGTGTATATATATCATTAAATTATATATATATATAATTTAATGATATATATGTGTGTGTATATATATGTGTATACATATATAATTTAATGATATATATATACAGTATGTATATGTGTGGAATCTAATGTAAAACAGTGAAAGCTGATGATTGTAACAGTTGACTCTTCTGTTGTGTATTATTACATTCCTGAAACTAAAACTTTAATTACTAATTATTTTAATTCTCTGAAAGTTCTCCTGCAGGTAGAGAGAGTTCAGGTGTAGCTTTAAGTACTTTAATATGTTCTAACAGTTTACTCACTTTGTTCTGTGAGGAAGTGACATTTATCTTCCTCTTGATAAGCAGAAGTTCAGTAGAGAGAAAACCACATTTTAATATTTAGTAATAGTAGTTTTGTCATGTTGTCATGTACAGAAATGAACTTTTCTTTATCCTGGAATCAAACTTTTACCATTTTTATCAAACTAGTTTTTAGTTTAGATCTTTCAGGACATCAGTATCATTTACTGTAAGAGGTCAAAGTTCACCCTTTTATACTGTATTACCCTTTATACACTTTTGAGGGCGTTATTGTACTTTGCACTCACTGTAAATAAAGTTGTATTACTTTATTGCTCTTGACAGGAAGGTGGTAAAGTTGTAGAGATTTCAACAGTAAAAACTTAAAGTCTATAAAACTCTGAAGCGACATGAAAGCAGGCCGAGTCTCGTTGCTTTGGACTCTGAAGTGATTCATGTTGCTTATAAATGTTGTTAAAGTTGTTTTTCCTCTTTTAGTTTCCTTCTTCTAAAGTCGATATTAATTTAAATAAATAAATTAATATATGTATGAAATAAATAAATACCGATATCAAATAAATAGATATAGCTTTGAAATTAATCCTGAAATAAATAAAGCAATATAATTATATAAATGAGTCAATATAGTTCAATAAATGAATGAATGAATGAATAAATAAATAAATAAATAAATATGACTATGAAATAAATAATTTCAGCTATGAAATAAAAAATATGGCTATGAAATGAATCCTGAAATAAATAAATGAAGCAATAAATATATAAAATAAATTTAAATATAAATATATAAATGAGTCAATGTAGTTAAATAAATGAATGAATAAATAAATAAACAAACAAATAAATGAATAAATATGGCTAATAAATAAATAAATGAAGCAATAAATATATAAATAAATGTAAATATATAAATGAGTCAATATAGTTCAATGAATTAATGAATGAATAAATAAATAAATATGACTATGAAGTAAATAATTACAGTTATGAAATAAATAAATATGGCTATGACATTAATCCTGAAATAAATAAATGAAGCAATAAATATTTACATATATAAATGAGTTAATATAGTTCAATAAATAAATAAATAGTTTTTTAGTTTTTTAGAAAAGGATGCTTTTCTAAGGACTACATCTATTGTTGGGGTGTGGTTATCTCACAGATTCAGACTAAAAACATGAGATGAAATCATTCAGCGCAGCATGTGAGGACTTTTATTTTGTTGATCTGTGCTGCAGGAACAAGCAGTTTATGATCACTAGATGGTGTTAGAGGAGTATTAATATGAGATGACCTTCTGCTGTCTGGTGTGTTGTCAGATTGATGTGCTTCTGTGTTTTCACCACTCCGTGTTGCTCTTTAACCACACTGACATTATAAATCCAGTCCAGTGAATGTACTCCTCTAAACTGGTTAAACTTGTAATGTATTTAACAAAGAGATTAAAGTTAATCTCTGTGTATTAACACAATACTTGACAAGGCACTAACGCTGACAGGGTTGAGGGTTAAACTCCCACTAAACTCAGCTGAAGAATATACAGCAGTGATAATATTGTGGGTAATATTTGTATTACTTTATCTTGCCGTCAGACTGCCCTTATTCATTTACTGTTCTGTTTGATTTCCCCTTTTATTTATTCATGTATTTATTTTTATTAATTTTTAAATGTATTTATTTTTGCATTTGTTTTCTATTTATTTTTTAAATGTATGTATTTATGCTTTTTATTTTTTATTTCTGCACTATTTTCCCTTTGAAAAGAATACAGAAATAAATAAGTTTGGGGAAATAAATAGAGGGTGAAAGGCAAAGGGAAAATCGTGCTGAAATAAATAAATAAATAAATAAATACATACATTTAAAAATAAATAGAAAATAAATGCAAAAATAAATAAATAATGCAAAAAAATAAATACATTTAAAAAGATAATAAAAAAATAAATACATAAATAAATAAATAAATACATTTAAAAAAAATAAAAGGGAAAATTAAACAGAAGAGTAAATAAATAAGGGAACTAATACACAGATAAATAAAAAAAGAAGCACATTTTAAAATATTTAAATTTTCTATTATCTCAGAAAAAAAACAACGTTGCGATTGATGTTTTTTTTCTGTATCGTCTACAGGAGGAAGTAGAAGAAGAGAAGTGGGAGGAGTGAGAAGATGGAGCAGAGAGGAGGCGTAAACATGGCGTCCGGCGGCGTCACAGAGGAGGAGGAGACGCCACCGACGGTGAGACGGCAGGAAAACCAACTAAATCAACACATTTGACGTGTTTTAAGAATAAAGATGGTGATTTTAATCCATTATTTTAATCTGCAAAATGCAGGAAAACTATGGAAAGCTTTATTAAATAAACAACCAAAATAAATATGGCTATGAAATAAATAAATGAGGCAATAAATATATAAAAGAATAAATAAATAGGCTTTTAATTTTAAAAAAGACGCGTTCACATAAGTACTTTTGATACTTTTAAGTACATTTTGACAGTAATACTTAAGTACTTTTCCTCAGTAAGATTTAATGAATGACTTGTACTTGTAATGGAGTACGTATATATCCATGCAGCAGTGTGTACTCACACAGTGTAGCTGTTGGTTGTCAACATTACAAGCTCATTATTCCTCCCATTGACTGATGTTATCAGCGTATTACACAAATATAAAACAGACATGTGGTTGATGTATTTGTTCTTTACGGATGTTCTTCACACGTTATGCGACCGGCTAAATAAAGGAAAAGGGGAACAGCGTGCAGGCGCCGGCGAACACCTTCCACAATGTTATCAGCGAGTTGTCACGACAACGAAAGCACAGCGGCGTGATAAACAATGACAGTGAGTGTTCGTGTGTCCGATTAGACGACCATTTGTGGTTAATAGAGATGGAGGGACGGCAGGTAACAGGTGAGTCAGCTGCTGCTGTGATGTCAGCAGGTGACTCACCTGCGTGCAGAGCAGCATTAGAGAGGAGTTATATGTTAATCAGTTGAGATTCTTACGAGCAGTTTGTTGAGTATTTTTTGAACAAAGAAATAACTTTCAAGTTCCGCTAACGGCCGTCTTGGTTTTTAGCCATCGTCATCTTGTTTTTTTTAGCCATCGTCATCTTGGTTTTTTTGGCCGTCGTCATCTTGGTTTTTGGGCGTCGTCATCTTGGTTTTTGGGCGTCGCCATCTTGGTTTTTAGCCGTCGCCATCTTGGTTTTTGGCCGTCGCCATCTTGGTTTTTGGCCGTCACCATCTTGGTTTTTAGCCATCGCAATCTTGGTTTTTAGCCGTCACCATCTTGGTTTTTAGCCATCACCATCTTGGTTTTTGGCCATCACCATCTTGGTTTTTAGCCATCGCAATCTTGGTTTTTAGCCATCGCAATCTTGGTTTTTAGCCGTCACCATCTTGGTTTTTAGCCGTCATCATCTTGGTTTTTAGCCATCACCATCTTGGTTTTTAGCCATCGCAATCTTGGTTTTTAGCCGTCACCATCTTGGTTTTTAGCCGTCACCATCTTGGTTTTTAGCCATCACCATCTTGGTTTTTAGCCATCACCATCTTGGTTTTTAGCCTTCGCAATCTTGGTTTTTAGCCGTCACCATCTTGGTTTTTAGCCTTCGCAATCTTGGTTTTTGGCCGTCACCTTCTTGGTTTTTGGCTGTCACCATCTTGGTTTTTGGCCGTCACCATCTTGGTTTTTGGCTGTCACCATCTTGGTTTTTGGCCGTCACCATCTTGGTTTTTGGCTGTCACCATCTTGGTTTTTTGACCGTCACCATCTTGGTTTTTAGCCATCACAATCTTGGTTTTTAGTCGTCACCATCTTGGTTTTTGGCCGTCACCATCTTGGTTTTTAGCCGTCACCATCTTGGTTTTTGGCCATCGCAATCTTGGTTTTTAGCCGTCACCATCTTGGTTTTTAGCCATCGCAATCTTGGTTTTTAGCCGTCACCATCTTGGTTTTTGGCCGTCACCATCTTGGTTTTTAGCCGTCACCATCTTGGTTTTTGGCCGTCACCATCTTGGTTTTTGGCCGTCACCATCTTGGTTTTTAGCCGTCACCATCTTGGTTTTTGGTCGTCACCATCTTGGTTTTTGGCCGTCACCATCTTTCTTTTTAGCCGTCACCATCTTGGTTTTTGTCCGTCTCCAAAGCGTGGCTTCATTTCACAAAGAAAGATCACAACAGTGCTACATGTAATGTCTGTAAACACTCTGTGTCATGAAGCAGAAAAACATGCCGGCAACGATAAAAGGAATTGATAACCTCGGAGGCATACAATTACAATGGATCAGACCATTTGGAACCGGTTCTTGATTCCCAACCCTACGCCCAAATTAGGATTTTCATCTGAAGCAGCAGAGTTCAAAATATCCACTGAACGTGGACTGATTAATGCCAAATAACTGAGTGTTTTTAAAGCGGATTGTTCCTTTAAGAGCTCATTGAAGAAACCAGCAGCCTCCCTGTCACACAGCAGCTTCTCTAACCTTTAGAAAGAGCAGAAGATGTGTGTAACTGTGTGAGTGTGAGACTTGTTTTGCGTCACTGCATGCCTCGCTGTCTCTTCAATGCGACAACAACTTTGAGCCAAATTCCTCCGGCCTGGTGAGCCCTCCACAGGCGTGTGTGAGTGTGTGTTTCTCAATAAGTGTGGTTCCTAAAAACCTGCACAACATCACAAAAAGATGAAAACACGGAGGACGACTTCCATTGTTGACATCTCTTCTTGTAATCTGTTAATCGTAGACGACAGCCGTATACGCCGTGTGTGTGTGTGTGTGTGTGTGTGTGTGCGTGCGTGCGTGCGTGCGTGCGTGCGTGCGTGCGTGCGTGCGTGCGTGCGTGCGTGCGTGTGTCATTACCTCTCATCTGCGTCAGGTGACCATTTCCTGACTCTTGAGTGTTCCGGTGACCTCTGACCTCTTTGCCTGCCGCCGGTCACGGCAGGGAGCCATCATCTCCGTGGCAACCTCACAACCTTTTGATCTGGGTTCTGATTGGCCTCCCGAGAAGCTCCGGGTTCCCACGGTGATCCTTCCGAGTTGCTGTCATGGTGCTTTGATTTTTCCCGACCTTTGACCTCTCTGCTGTCGGTTACTGGTGATGCTCCCGTTCTAGGGGACTGAGGCTGCGTTCAAATACAGTTGGACATTTAAAATGCAGCTCAACTTTCTCCTCGTTTGCTTGAATGTTGGCAACAACAGCTGTCAGTGTGTCAGTGTGCTGACTTGACTATGACTTAACCCAAACTGCATGTGATTATCATAAAGTGGGCATGTCTGTAAAGGGGAGACTCGTGGGTACCCATAGAACCCATTTACATTCACATATCTGGAGGTCAGATCAAGGGACCCCTTTGAAAATGGCCATGACAGTTTTTCCTCGCCAAAATTTAGCATAAGTTTGGAGCGTTATTTAACCTCCTTCACGACAAGCTAGTATGACATATGTTGGTACCAAAGGATTCTTCATGTTTTGTTTTTTTTACAGGACGCAAACAGTAACTGCAACCACGCCGACAACAGTGTCACTTCCTGTCCAGCTGATGCCACGCCAGAGGTTGCCATGGAAACGGGGCAGAACAAAGGTAAAGGAGTAGAAGGAAAGTAGAGTTGTGGCTTCAGTCTGATCATACTTTAATTATTACCACCGCTAACCAATCGCTAATGATCAAAACTCTTTGTCGTCATGGTAACTCTCTGTTGACCTTTGACCCCCAGACCTCCCAGTGACACAACAGAAACTAGGACCTGTGGTTGTTCAAGGCAACAACAAGAACCCAGCCACTGAGAAGCTGGAAAAAGTCCGCAAGTGGAGCATCACCACCTACAAGGTGAGAGGGATCGAACTGATTGGTAAAAT
The DNA here is from genome assembly GCF_043250625.1 of Sebastes fasciatus. NCBI lineage: Eukaryota > Metazoa > Chordata > Actinopteri > Perciformes > Sebastidae > Sebastes > Sebastes fasciatus. The sequence goes on from NC_133816.1 coordinate 22,959,610, forward strand.
ATATATAATCAAACCAAAAAATGCCGCTATACGTCGATGATGTTGCTTTGTTCTTTAGAGAAGAAAGGTCGGTTATAGCCAATCTTTCTGACAACAATCATTTCCTCCTCCAGTTTACATGGCAAGATGCTCAACAACGTGTAGAGACCAATAATTTGCTACGAACCAAAAAATGTTGCTATATGCCGATGATGATGCCTTGTTCGTAGTTAAAGACAGGTTGGTTGAAGCCAATCTTTCAGGCAACGTTTCATCCATAACCAAAGTTTTAGTGTTTATTTCTTGTCTATACCGGTAAGATTTGGACAAACCAAAAAATTGTACAATATGCTGATGATGATGCCTTGTTCTTAGTTAAAGACATCGAACTGATTGGTAAAATTTATAATCAATAAATTGCTGATTAATAACATCGCTCTTTCCCCTGCAGTGCACCCGCCAGGCTCTGTCAGAGAAGCTCGGTCGTGGATCTCGTACGGTGGACCTGGATCTGGAGCCGCGCCTCGAGCTGCTCAAAGACGACCGCCAACGCTACGACAATGTGACCAAGCTGGCTCAGACGCTGGCCAATCAGCTCGCTCAGCTCACGGTTACCCAGAAGAGCCTGGGGGACGCCTTCGCCGAGCTCAGCCTCAAGACACCGACACTGCATGTGAGTCTGCAGTCGGTACTAAGTATTACTATTACTCACTAGTACCGCTGCTGTTCGCTAAACCCCTCCCCCGATAAGCGATGTCCAATCATAGCTTAGCAACTGTAACTAGGGGACGACATATAAAGAGTTTGGATATTGTCTTTCTTTTTTTAGCCTTTCCAAAACCAAAAAACAAGAGATTTAAGGAAGCTAATGCTACTTGAGGTATCGGATAGTCGTCATTCTGAAATGCAGAATAACGGCGATCAGTTGGAATGAAGGATTTCATCGGTCAAACGTATATTTCCGCAGACGGAAATCCGCTGAAATCGAGGTCCGTCCGATTATATTTTCCGTCCCTCTTTCTGCCAGGTGGAGTTTGGTGTGAACGCAGAGGCTCAGAAGTTCCTGTCAAAGAGCGGCGAGACGCTGACGGCGGCCATTAACACCTTCACAACCGACATGAACACTCTAGTCAACAAAACCATCGAGGACACCATGCTCAACGCCAAGAAGTACGAGGCCTCCAGGTGGGTGCGAAACACACTTCCTGTTTCCAATCACACGCTGAAGTAGAAGTCGACATAAACATGGGAATGTTTCCCATTTCCATCATTTGTCCCATATGACTTGAAGACATGCAGGATGAGGGATGACATTGCAAGGCATTCTGGGAAATGTAGGAAACTGTCTTGAACTTTAAATTTGTTGTTACCTGTGGATCTATGGTTCCCAAACATTGGGTGTTGGACCAGTAAAGAGACACTGAACATCTGCAGCTAGGCCACATGAAACCCATATAAGCTGGATCATAAATATTAAGCTTTTTAGGCTATTTGTTTGGTAAATACCCCGTTGCTACCAGACCACAAGACTAGATGACCATGTAATCTTCTCCACCTTCCAGGATCGAGTACGATGCGTACCGAGTGGACCTGGAAGAGCTGAACCTGGGACCCCGGGATGCCATCACTCTGCCCAAACTGGAGCTGGCCCAGAAGGACTTCCAGAGCCAGAAGGAGCGATACCATAAGACCAGACACGACCTGTCCGTCAAAGTCAAGCTTCTGCAGGAGAACAAGGTGAGTTATGGTGTGACTATGATCCATATTTCCATATGTTTTATTATTAGAGAGTAGACAGCCGAGAGGTGACAGGAAATGATTAGAGAGAGAGAGGTGGTTGGGTGGCTGGCACCTTACATGTGGTATGTATCTCACTTTTCCTTCCACTTCCACTTTCTCGTGTGCTAATTGACGATTTGCATAAAAGCAGATGCATTGAAACCTGTCAAACAGGAAATATGTTGTCTGATAAACAGCTGGATTTCAAAAAAAAAAATACTAGTTCCAATTAGGGCTGGGTATCGATACTCGATACCTTTTAAGGTATCCGAAATAACCCAGTACCAAGTAGTATCGAAACTTCTCCAGTCAAACGATTCCTGCGTTTTTATCCTTTTTGTACCCAGATCTAGAAAAAAAATTACATATTTGTTTGGTTTTGCTCACAGCCAAACACCAAAAGCTTTCAATTTAATGCACCATGTGATTGGCTCACTACCGCAGCAGCTACAACCCATACAGTCTGTGGTGAGGTGAAGTCGAGTGCGGTGTATTTGATGGAGAAAACGTCGAAAGTATGGCTATACTACACGCCTGAGTCACATCAATACCATAATGTCTTCATAGCTAGTATTGATCCTCTGATCTGTAATCTTTACTTTTTCTTTGATCAGATAGTTTTTGACTTAAAATCACAATTAAAAAGGATTTTTTTGTCCGATTAACAGTCCATAACTTTAAGATATTCAATTTACTGTCACATATGACAAAGAAAAACTTAACTTATCACATTTAAGAAGCTTGAACCAGATAATATTTGATATTTTTAGCTTGAAAGATGACTGAAACAATCCGATATTGCACATGACAGAATGGGGTTGATACTTAATATCCATGAAAATACGGTTTGGACTTGACAAATCCTTCATTTCTTGCTTTCCGTCTGCAGGTCAAAGTCCTTCATAACCAGTTGTGGCTGCTCCACAGCGCCGTCGCTGCTCACAGTTTATCGTGTCAAAGCTTCCTGGAGCAAAACATCCGTCAGGCCGCCGAACACCTCAGCAACCCCAACATGGACGCCCCCTCCTGGCTGGAGGAGAGTTGACACAACACGGCAGGTGGACGGATGTTCGGTTTGGAAGGATGTTTAGGGGTTAATGGACTAGAAATTCTCAGATGAATGTGAATTTTGGGAGTTAGGTGGGTAGTTTATTTATACCAGAGTAGAATTAAAGTTGTGGGTTTAGGATGGAAAGCTCTGGAAAACAGAGCGAGTTGGATAGTTGAGAGGGAAATGAATTATTTTAGATGTTGAATGGGCTCCTGCAGGTCTGCAAAGGCTTAGAAAAGGTGGAATTTCATCACTTTCTAGGTCTGAAATTATATTTAGGACAAGAATTCTCTCTCTTTCTATACTACACATAGATTCACAGACGTATAGTACTTGTGACTTCTGACCTGTTTAACAGAGACAAACACATATACAGCCCTCCTAGTTTTCTTTCCTCTTTCTCAGTGTGTTGGGGAGTAAATCCATAATCCTCTGTGAGGCACTAAGCCTTTCTTTGAACTTTAAAAATCCTCAGCCACTGCAGTCAGAAACTCACAGCGACTAAAAGTGCCTCAACACCACTGCTGGAAAACAGCTTCTCTTTTCCACAGGGGCTGGTATGATCCACAACTCTGCACCAGCTGGCTTCCTATAACCTAAATATCTGGACACTTATTGAATCTTTTGTCTTTTCTCGTTCTTACCATCTTTTACTGGTTGAAAAGACAAACTTTGCAGATCATATGTAGCTGTAGCTAATTAACGTTAATGCCAGACGTTGTTTGCTAAAAGCTTGTTCTGTTTTCTGGTTAATGTCTTCTCTGCAAGCCGGTGTTTGTTCTTGGCCAAAGATTACTTGTCTGTGCCTTCTCGAGCCACCAAAAAGTACACATCTCATCACCTGAACCCAAATTAATTTGATAAAGGACTCAAATTTGATCCTCCTCTGGTTTACTCCGCAAGAAGTTCAGCAGCTTGTTGAAACCAATATGTTGCGACAAACCAAAAAATGTTGCTATACATCGACGATGTTACCTTGCCCGTTGGTGTAGAAAGGTTGGTTGTGGTCAATCTTTCTGGCAACGTTACATCCGTAAACCAAATTTTTAGTGTTTATTTACCGTTTGTCCCATGAAGATTTGAACAGTTGATCGATCGCCATCTGTTAACTTAAATTACCAGCCACAAATCAAGTTTCATCACCACTGGTCTGGTTGGCTGCTGGTTATTTCCTCCTCCAGTTTACATGACAAAAAGCGCAGCTGCCTGTTAAGTAAGTAATAATTTGCTACAAACCAAAAGATGTTGTTATACGTCAATGATGTTGCCTTGTTCATAGTTAAAGACAGGTTGGTTGTAGCCAATCATTCAGGCAACGTTTCATCCATAACCAAAGTTTTAGTGTTTATTTCTTGTGTATACCGTGAAGATTTGGACGGACCAAAAAATGTTGCTATATGCCGATGATGATGCCTTGTTCTTAGTTAAAAACAGGTTGGTTGTAGTTAATCTTTCAGGCAACGTTTCATCAGTAACCAAAGTTTCCGTGTATATTTACTGTCTGTCTGATCTAACATTGTGATATCATTAGTCGTTAAGCCACTATTTAAGTTTAAACCTCAATCAAAACTTCCATTACATTTTTGATTCACTCCAACTAAACTTGCGTCCACCGCCCACAGTGGTTGGTACTTCCCAATGTGCTCCAGTTACACTCCAGTTTATAGACAGCTAATATTCATTTTAACTATTTTATCAGACAGATTCACAGTGATAAACCAGTTAAGTGGCCAGTCTAGTGTCTTCATTTCTACAACTTATTACTCATTCCGTTATTTTCTTATTTTTTGGTGAGAAAAGGCTTCGACATCCTTCATCAGCAGCCTAATTATTAGCCATCATTAAAGTTTAAAACCAATATACTCCTTTTATACACTATGCAACTGTGTCGAATGTTAGCATTTTAGCCCTAAAATACTAGATTGTAACAGTTATATTCAGTTTAGTTGGAAGGACTGAATCAATGTGCTGCCTTTGTATGTTTTTTATCTTCTGATTGAGACCAAAACGTTGCAGGCTCTCCTGTTCATCCTGATAAACATTCAGTGGACAAAATAACAGAAACACCTTCAATTTATATCGAATTTTGAGGCGGTGTTGAATTAAATTGCATTCTAATGTAAAATGTTGCTGTTATTTTGTCCACCTGCCGAATTGTATCGCACTCTTTGCACTCCATCCGAAGCATAATCTGCCTTAAATATTTCTGTGATACTTTTGTTAACATGTATGAATGTGTTTTTCTTTGTGTCACTGTACTTCAGGCCTGACAACAACTATGCAATTACTTTTTGTGCAATAATGCCTCAAAAACCTTGCCTTAAAAATGATATGTACACAGCTAATGACTTTGTTTCCTCGTCTTCTAAAAACTGAACTGTCCCACGTGAATTAAGTAACGCCTTAAAGGGAAATTCCACTCAATTTACTAATGAAAAACTGTCCCTGTGATGTGTTAGAGGACGAAAACAGCTCAAACTTACAGTGTTGTTAAATCAAGAGTAAACACAACAGGGTTTAGTTGTAGACTATACAGTTGTTTAGAAAGGAAACTGGCAACATTTAGGTTTTAAATTTTTTATTTTTAGACGATAAAAAAAAAGTTTTTTGTGATTACAACAATACTGTAACAAACTTTTTTGATGATTGTTTGAGGTCATTATGATGATTTTGAATTAGAAAGTTAAATTTTGAACTGAAATCTCAACTAGCTTTTTTTTTCCAGAGCTTTCAACTGCGTCTTCCTCAATGGATCAAGTTTTCTCAATAAAGTAAAAAGCCAATAAATTGATGGAAGTCAAGATCCAGGCTCTATGTGAGTAGATTCTTGGATGGTTTTCTATAGTTATTGGGCAGATTCTTGGATGGTTTCTTAGATATTTATTGATAATTTCTGGGATGGTTTGTTGGATATTTATTGGTAATTTTTGGGAAGATTTTGGGATGTTTTTTTAGATATTTATTGGTAATTCTTGGGCAGATTCTTGGATGGTTTCTTAGATATTTATTGGTAATTTCTGGGAAGATTCCTGATTTGTTTCTTAGATATTTCTTCTTAGTTTCTGGGTAGATTCTTGAATAGTTTTGTTCATTTCAAGGTAGATTCCTGGATGTTTTCTTAGATAGTTATATTGGTTCTTTGTGGGTAGATTCTTGGATGGTTTCTTAGATATTTAAGTGTACACTCCGGAAACTCCATCTGTTGAGGAAAACCAGGAGATGTGTTTGAAAGCCCTGGGAAAAAAGTTGTTTGGTTTGAGCTAAGAATGATTATTTTGTGATTACTAGAAAACAAAAAGAGAAATAATCACATATACTGTGCATTCCTCCTGTAAATGTTTTATTTCATATTCTACATCACAGCAAACATTATGATGCGTTTTTAAATTGCGTGCACTTTCCCTTTAATGTTTATTTTTCTACCACTGTAAGACAAAAAGTAAAAGATCATTATTTACCTGTAATGTTTTTAATGTCATCACATCACCTGCGTTCGGATTGGAAATGATCCAGTTTAATGAGTTTAACTCCAATCTTCCTCAAAACTACAGTTAACTGTTGAGGAAGAGTTTGGGTTTTTCCAGTGAGGGAATGAATGTTTTGGGATTCTTCCAGCAGCAGATTCAGTGTTGGTTTGTCCCCTGACTTTCCTCCAACAGACTGATCTCATGCTCGTAACAAACATGTGAAGAAATCCTCTCAGAAGTGGCTCGCTGACCCTGAATCAGTCTGCAGTCCATTTCAAACAGACCAAAAATAAAGGGTTAAAGGGTTTTATTTTAATTATAAAAGTCAAAAAAGGACCAAAATATACTTAAACTGTTTTAATCTTGTTGGAAATGTTTGTATGTAACTGCCAAATAAATCTATTGAAAGCACAAATATGGCTATAAGTTATTTGTTAAACAAACTAAACGAGACCAACTTCCTATAATAAACTAAGATGATTAACTGATTAAAGCTTTTACCGGTTTCATGTGTGTTAAATCTTCTTCCTGGTCTTCAGATTTCAGGTACTTTCCACAAACTCACAGTTTGTTTTTTCTCCTTCCTCTCTACACAGTAGTTTTCACTTTACTTTTCTGTCTTTCTTTAGCAGTAATCTTAAAATACTTGAGATGTATTTTAATGTTAAAGTGAAACGTTTGACAGAAAAACAGAACGAGATCAAAATGTTGAAGCTTTCCTCCTTGAGTCTTTAGTTAGTTAGTTAGTCAGTAGTTATTTGTAAAATGGAGACAAAAATATATAAAATGCATAAGACAAATCCACTTATATGGAGAATGGAGTTTCCAAATAAAGTTTTTATTTATATTTTTATTTATCTATTTATTCATTTATTTTTATTTATTTATTTTTATTTGAATTTATATTTATTTATTTTTATTTATATTTATTTATTATTTATTTATATATATTTATATTTATTTATTTATATATTAATTGTTTTAATATATATGGATATACTGTATATATTTATATATAGATAGATGTATAGATATAAATATAGATTTATAGATATTAGCGCTGTCAAATTTAATGCAATAACGCAAATTTGCTCCACAGTTTGCATTAGTATGCAGAGAGAGAGTGAGTTTCTCTCTTTAAACGGAGTGATTTTAGAATAGAAGAGGACTCTGGTCTGTTTGTGATTGTGTTGCTTCAAAAGAGAGGCAATTATTCACCAGGCAATGCCGACACACAAACCTCATTCTACTGTTCTATCCGTGTGTGTGTGTGTGTGTGTGTGTGTGTGTGTGTGTGTGTGTGTGTGTGTGTGTGTGTGTGTGTGTGTGTGTGTGTGTGTGTGTGTGTCGTTGTTGTTGTTGCATCCAGGCTCATTTTCCCAAACATTTCAACAGTTTCTCACAACAAAGACTCGCTCTGCTTCCGTCTCTCTCTGTTTTTAGTGGTTCATCAGTTTGGACCCCAAAACAAGTGATGATTAACTTGTTGACTGTATAACTTCATATTACAGAATACAAGAAATAAACTGTATCGCAGGT